>NW_015151222.1:346825-356052 GCF_000732505.1 Cyprinodon variegatus
ATTCAGATTGACCCCGTTATTATCATGTATTGTCTGGCTTTCATTCAGATCAGGAAACATGAGACATCGCTGATTGGACGACGGGGCCGTTTGACCCTTGAACCGGAAGTCATTCTGCCTGCTGCGGCTTTTGAAAACATGGATATTGTCGGCACCCCAAACATAGCTGCCCTTATCCAGGAATATTTTGAATCAGGACATAGGTACGAGGTGATACTGGATATGCTCAAGACTAATCACAAAATTTCAGTTAGTTTGCATACACTGAAGACACACTTAAAAGCTGGACTGTTCAGACGACGCAACTTCCGGTTCAAGGGTCAAACAGCGCCGTCATCCAATCAACGATGTCTCATGTTTCCCACTGGTACCTACCTTTTCCGGTAGGTTAATGTAATAGTGTTTTTCTTAATGTAGTTGCGCTTTGCTTTATGTAGTTTTGTTTTTTATATAGTTTTGCAGTTTGCACTTCAGGGCCACCGTAGGGGAGACCTAAAATCTGCTGAAATTCTGATGACTGAAAAATGTATGGATGGTAGATTATTCATCAGATCTGACAGTGTAAAAGAGAATAAGCCAAAATCACATTAATTTATTCATTATTTTCATGATTTGTTCTCATTAACTACCACCTTTTTTTTTTTTTTTTACTGATGATCAAGAAACCATATCAGCCTTAATACTGAAGTATTTCCCCCTATTTAAAATCCTGCAGTCATGTTCACCAGTTGTTTTTCATGCTGTTGAAAATCATTTCATTGTTGGCCTGACTAACTTAGTTCTCTCCAACTTGCTCCAGTGGGTCAGTAGAGATCAACGATAACAGAAAGCATTTAATAAATCAGTTAAAGACAGATCTATAATGACTCTTTAATGCATGTATTCACATTTCTATAAAGTAAGCAAATTTATTCAATAAATTTAGATACTTGCTTAACTCAAACTCCACACCTTTTTTCTTCTTCCTGTAAGCAAACTATCTACATTGTTATACAACAAGTAACTCTTATTTCTGGGAGGTTTGATCTGTAGTTGTAATAACGTACAGTAACCAGAAGATGGAAGCAAAAGCTACCTAATAAAAGTACTAATAACTTCACTAATGATTAGAGCTGGCTAAATATATTGATAATACCACAAAAACAGAAGACCTATTTTCTAAAAGAGGTTATGGTGCACTTTGAAATGTAAATTTATTTAAAGTTTGTTGTACTGTGCAAAATTGACAATGGCAATACACATCTATCACAGCCCTCTGTGAGCTTTGCTAACTTCTGTTCTGATTAAAGAAATGTCAATAATAGAGGCAAAACTTTTTTTTTTTTTTCAAATGGATCCAGGAAATCATACTGTAATGCAATACAGTGGACTGATTATTATTAGCAGAGCCCTGTTATTGTATATAATATTGAAAAGAAACACACTGATAGCAATGATTCTGACATAACCCATATTTCAAACAGCATGTAAAAAAAACTGTTTGTTATTAAAAATGAAAATAAGAATTTTCTTTAAATTATTTCAAATCTTAACAAATGTTTTGGAGTTTGTTTTTTGTCTGTGTAAATTAGCTTACCAAACAATAAGAATAAGAAGAATTTTACTGGGCATTAGAGTTTAATGCTCATCTGTGTCCTGTATGAACAAACCAGAAACAAACTTTGATTGAACTCTTTTCATTATTTCCTTTTATCCTGCTTCTGCTTGAGATCTGATCTGACTTCTGTCCATTTCATTGCCAATTATATATTTAACACCCTTAAAGTTTGATGTAATGATAATGATAAAATGTTTATTTAAATAAACAAACTTTTAGAACAAATTCTTATTTACAATGTTAGTGTGAAAGTGCTAAAACACTAAAAGAGAAACATAGCTCAGTCATTCAGGTCATTGCTGCCTGAAAAGTTCTGTTTAGGTTCTACACTATACTTTTTAATATATTATTAAAACACTTTACAGTACAGTAGTTTATTGTTTAGTTTTAAACTCTTGACTATTATGTTGTTCTTATACATCCACATTTGTGTGGCTATTTTTTTTCTATAATCTTTTTGCTGCTGTAAACACCAGAATTTCCCCATTGCGGGAAGATAAAGGGATTTTCTATTCTATTCTATTCTATTCTATTCTATTCTATTCTATTCTATTCTATTCTATTCTATTCTCAAGCCTACAGACAT
The DNA here is from genome assembly GCF_000732505.1 of Cyprinodon variegatus. Taxonomy (NCBI): domain Eukaryota; kingdom Metazoa; phylum Chordata; class Actinopteri; order Cyprinodontiformes; family Cyprinodontidae; genus Cyprinodon; species Cyprinodon variegatus. The sequence continues at coordinate 349,009 of NW_015151222.1, forward strand.
TGTTCTATTAGTGTTTGGAAACATGCAGAGCAGTGAGTCTTTGTTTTAGCTTCTATCCAACCGCCAGCTGATTTTTTAAGACTGCAAATAACCTTGGACTCTAATATTTTTTGGTCTTTAAATGTTTTGCATAAACATATATTTTTTGCACAAATTGCAAAAGGTTTGCCCATAATATTCCTAATACTGCCTTATGTTTGAACCCGTTTTCATTTTATTTTAATTATCTACTTTTAAAAAATATTATTCAAAATGTATCCAGCTGGTTCTGTTGCAGTCTAAAATGTGTCATCATTTTGTTCTACAGTGCATCTCATATGTTCAGTTGAAAGACAATAAGATTATCTGAATGTGCCAGATGACCTATTAAATACACCAGTATTTACTGTTGGAGACATTTGAGACTTCAATGAATAGAAAATGGCTGGCATTATTATTTCATCAGTTAGCAACCCATAAGAAAATGCAGATTCAAATAGACTTTCTTAAATTTTATTATTTCCAAACAGTTATCAGTGATGGTGGTAAACAGTGCCGGACGTATTACTGAACATAAAAGAAATATGCACCCACAGGTATAAGAAGCTGGGGGTTTGTTAGTTCTCCTTTAGCTGTGAAACTTTAAGATGGACTCCATTTCACCCCTGAATTTGTTCCCTTGTTTCTCATGCCAGACATGTATCAGCAGATTGTTATTGTTACCGACCCAGCTGGCATCTCCATGGATCAAAATATAAAACAGAACCTGGACTGGACCTGGAGATCTGTGAAATTTGGATGGCAGCTCCTCAACACCCTTCTCTCTTCTGTAATTTACAGGTCCTTTAGATTTATTTGTTTGCTCCCTGCCTAATATATCCCCCCAAACCCACCGGTACTATGAAGAGGTGATTTACTGCTGATGTTAATGGTTTTTATAATGATGCATGGTTTCACAACAGTAGAAACCAACATTAGTTCAGGTATTGCTGGAATTATTTGCTGCATCTCATTGTATTAGCAGCATTTTTAGTTAAAAATCAAAGAACTTGAATCATATGTTTTTATTAGAGTGTGTTGTGTTGTGCTTTATGGACCTATTTGTTGATCTGAAAACAAAGAACTGCATCTCTATTTCGAGATAAAAAAGGGAGATATCTTGTGCCATGGGCCCTGATAGTGGTTTTGGACATTGGAAACCAGTGTCTCTGTTTTATCTTAACGTGCTCCATAGGGCCCTACACAGAGGTGTGACTTGCCAACCCCCTCTGTGTTGAGAACAGTGAAGACCACAGCACACAAGATTTCATATTCTTTTCCATGAAGCTGCCTGGGGGTTCACATCAGAAGAGGCAAACCACCATGGAGACCCCGGACCAAAAAGCCCAGATATCCAGAATGATAAAGGATAAGTCATGATTGTTGACTTTTCAGAAGCAAACTGCTTCAAAACAGACATTTTGCATCCCAATTCTCTTGAGTTTGAGAACTTACAGAGCCAGACTGGTAGAGAAAGTCTCCTGAAGATTCCTCGGTGTGAGCCGCATGGGACAAGAAAACCCCCATTTGCTGTTAGCCTGCCGTGCTAAGCTGCTGCTGGATGAAACTCAACCTTCCAAACAGACATGGACTGAGATTTGCAGGCGTGGCACCATTAGGGACAGAACATGTCTTTTGATGGTTTTGATCATTTCATGTGTTTACTGATGGGTAAAGACAAAGCTAACAGCTACAGTAATATGTTTTGAGTTGTTGTTAAAGCTTGGACAAGTTTTATTTCACTAGGTGTTTAAACACTGTTAAACAGTGTTCATGTGTTCCTCATATGCTCATTACATTTACATTACCAAGTATGACCAAGAGTCATTTAATGAAATCCTCGTGTCTATTTGCTGCTAACTATTTCCTGATTAATCAAACCATTCAATAAAACATTATTTAGCCAAATAATTTGTTATTCACCTCATGGCATTGTGAGTTGGTCTGAAAACATTACAATTGCTCTAAATTAGAGGAAGCTAATTTGATCACATCCCAAATTCTTACAGATAAACTTTGGTTTTCAAACACAAAATCTGTCTTAAACTGTAATATGGTTTCCAACCATGTTTTCCCTTCCTCTATGTACATAGTAGCTTAGTTTAGTTGAGTTTCATTAGTTTTAGTCAAGAGTTTTTAACTGAAATATGTTTGACTTGGAGCTGAATGATTTCTGCTATTAAACTCTTATATATATATTTTGAACAGAAGTTGTGATGAATTTATTTCATGTATGTGCAAAATTATCTTTTTGACCATGATTTGAGCTCAAATCACTCTTTCATTTATTGTTCTAATACACAGCTAGTAGGGTGTGTGTTCCTAGTTAATATATGACAGCCCGAATAATTTCTGATTAAATAAGATATTTACCACCTATACTGGGTTGAACAATAAACATCTTAAAGTATCAGAACATAATATGAATTCACAGCTGGCTGGGAATTGAATATAACAGTTATTTACAACAAGAGAATAATCCTATAAACCCTGCCTTGCTTAGTTAAAGTAACAACAAGAAATAAATGGACAATAAAGCATAGATTATATGCATACTCAGGTTTATGATTCCAAATGATGCATGTGTTACAGAATTTGACTGAAAACTCCCATTAACTTTACAATAAAAGGGAAAGCAGTGAAAAAGTGCACATTGACAGCTCTACAAGCTAATGCGCTAATTTCTGCTTTTGCTGCTCTCATGGCCTCCTTGGACAAATATACCTTATAAAGGTTTTAAGCCAAAGGTACATAGTAACGTTATTTGACATTTTTGAAATGTACATGTCAGTAACTCACTGTTGCCAAATTATTAATGTTATAATCTTACAAATGCACATGTACTTCCTGTGGAGGATGAGGAGAGCCCACCTGCCCCCATCCATCCTTCCGACCTTCTACAGAAGCACCATAGAGAGCGTTCTGACAAGCTGTCTCACTCTGTGGTTGGAGGCTGCAGCGCCGCAGATTGGAAGAAGGTTAAGAAAGTAATGAGAACAGCAGAGAGGATCATCGGGGCTCCTCCTCCCTCCATAAACAGAGACATTTTATCCCAGCGCTGCGTGTCTCTAGCCCGTAACATCACCAATGACCCCTCACACCCCGACTAGGACTGTAATCCCTGCTGCCCTCTGGAAAGACGCTTCGCAGCATTCGATGCAGAGCCATCAGATTCTAAAACAGCTTCTTCCCCACCACCATCAGACATCTGAATGTTGAAAAAAACTCTAAATCATGTCACAGATTCTGCATCAAACTGACCATGCACCATGTTTTTTCTCCCACAATGTTTACATTAGACCACTGCTGCACTTTAACAAATGGAAATGTCATGAGACCTGTAAAAAAGTGAAATTTTATTGGACAATAAAAGATGTCTAAGTCTAAGTTATTACGACAAATTACGGTGTCCTGCTTGCATATTATTTATAGTACTTATCATTTAGTCCTTCAAGTTTTTTATGCTTAGTTTCTTAGTAAACATTGTCTTTCTTTACTATAAAAATACAATTGACCAGGATGATGTTGCCATGTCTGTTAATCTCGGGCTCAAAAATAACAGAACACTATTAGGACAAATGCTTGAAGTATATAACCTTATTTTAAAGAAATCAACTGGATTTTTGTCTTGTTGGTGATGGCATATAATGTGACTATGTACCTTCAAGCTACTTAATAAAGAAGAAATGGGAGCAAGAGACAAAAGCTTCTGAACAAGCAATTCAACAAAGCTAACCATTTTAATAAATAGGCTTTCAATCAACTGTTCCGTAAAATTTAAGAAGCCTTTAAAAGCAAAAATCTGAGAAAACTATTTATTAAGGTGTATCATTTTGATCAGGAGTGTAAACAATGTGTCTATTGTACATACCATGTAAATAACATGTCTGCTTTGCTTGACCTCTTAAGAGCCCTATGAAAATACCTAAAGACCACCACCCTGATCTGAGGCAGCTTCAGTCCATAAACCAGAGGGTTAACGATGGGGGGGATGGTTAAAAACCCCAAAGACAGAAAAACATTGATTAACGGATTAATTTGGTCCTCTCTTAACCGATTCAGTAAAATCTCACCGGCAAGGGAAACTGAATAGTTGACACACGTCACGATGTGGGGCATGCAGGTCTGCAGCACTTTCCCCTTCTGCTCATGCAAGCTCCTCCTGGACACGAGCAGAATACGCAGGTAGGTGTAGAGAACAAACAACAGGGGGATGAAGATGGTTGCTACGGTTGCTAACAGACCTGCTATGTTATTCACACTAGTGTCCACACAGGACAGCTGCACCAGAGGCCAGTTGGTGCAGAAAAACCTCTGTAGCTTGATCCCACACAGAGGAAGTCGGACTGTTAGGGAAAGGCAGCAGATGCATATGAAGGAGGGATAGAGTTCGGCCAGGACAATGAGATTCAGCACCATCCTGAATGTCATTCTGCTGCCGTAGTGTAAAGGCTGGCAGATAGCCACAAACCTATCATAGGCCATGATGCTGAGAATGGCCATTTCACAAGTAGCGTAAGTGTACAAAACAAACACTTGGATGAAGCAAGAGGAGCGGGATATGAAGTGAGTGTCAGACAGAAGATCAGCTAAAAACCTGGGGAAGAAGCCAGCTGAGCCACGCAGGGAGTTTAAAGACAGGCAGCAGATGAAAACATACATGGGTTGATGAAGGGACCGCTCCAGAACCACAGTCAGGATAATGACAACATTAGCACAGGTAATAATCAGGTAGATGAGAAGACAAAGGCTGAAGTAAAGATATTTTAAACTACCCATATCTGTAAAAAGGGCTAAGTGAAAATAAGAGCCGCTGCTGTTGTTCTTCATGTCTGCGCAGCAGTGGAGCTGGAAGAGGCAGAGTGGTATGAAGAGAAAGAAAAGTTAAACCTTACTAGAGAAAAACAGAATTATTTCTATAATAAAACACAACAATGTTGAACCTTTTAGAAAATAATGCAATTTCTAAAAACCACAGAGTGATAAAAGTATCACAGACAAAATACATTTATATTGTATCAGTGTAAAATTATTTCTGTAAAAATAAATAATATCAATAAAGAACAGTGTTAAAAAAGACTTTAAACTTAACTGACTTGTATTATTAGTGCAGTAGCAGCAGTGCAAATTGCAGTAAATAGAGAGCTATAAATTCAACACAAACATATACTTGCTTTATATAAACGACTCCTGTTTACTCTAACAGCTTATTAAAAGCATAAAAACATAAAGAAAGAGAGCTTGCACCATTGTCTTTATACTGTGGCCCCTCCACACTGGTGAAGCTTTAACTATGTCCTAATGCTGCGCAAAGATCCGTCCCCTGCTCTAATGGAGTCCAAAGTGAGTTAATATACACTCCATCACTGAATGTTATTACTTTAGTTCAGTAAGAAATATGACAACAAGAAGCTTCCCTTTTTTTCTAGATGACATTAGTGAATAAACATCATCATGAAGACTAATAAAAACAGTAGACAAGTCATGAAGAAAGTGGTGGAGAAGGTTAAAGCAGGGTTAGGTTTAAAAACAACATCCCGATGTTTGAACGTCTCAATGAGATCTAAGAATCCATCATCTGAACACAAAGAGAACAAAAGCAAACCTACCAAAACACAAAGCTCCATCTGAAATTTTCTAACACACAGACATTAAAAAAGATCCTTTGGTCAAATCAGAGCAAAACTGAACCCCTTTCCCACTGGCCAAAAAAACAATTTAAACCCCAGAAAAATCGGCTTTTAGTGGCAGTGGGAACAGCTCTATGACGCATGTCTACCCAGGTCAAACGACTCAGCAAGCCACCTGCATTAAAATTGCCTCGGCTCTTAAAGGCATGCTGTCAGATCACCAGAACCAGATGGGCCCAGTAAATGATGTGACACCATTGAGCCTAAACTACGGATGTCAACACATGTCACCAGTCGCTTCTGATCTTACAAGCTGAAACTACTCTGTTTACATTCAATAAACAGATAAAAGAGTGAAACAGGCAGATAAAAGAGCGAAACAATAAACCCTGGCTTCCTTACATGTTGCTCTCCATTGTTTACTTTCCTGATTTCTGTTGTACTCATCATCAGCGCTAACCATGCATTATGGCCTCACCACACATGCAACCGTGGGGGGACAGTGGTCACACAGCTTTGTAGGTAGGGGTTAGATACAATTTTTTTTGCCAATGGGAAGGGAGCCAGATGCAGATTTTCAGTGGGTTGACTCATGTTTGAAAAACCTGGCTTTACCCGTTATTATCAGAGATTGCCTTTTGGCTCACAAACAAAAGGCAATGTGTGGCAAGAAACGGATTTCCTGTGCACACAATGAAGATGTGGTAAACACAAAAACTGTTGTTAGCAGAGTTTTGGTATCAGGACTCTTTTATTTGCCATTTTAAGAATTAACAGGAAAATTATTGGAAATAAAAAAAGAAATACCAAAACACCCGTGAGAGGCCATATAAGAGAATAGAGCTGAAGTTCATTTTCCTGCAGAAAAATGGCCTTAAAGATACAGCTAACTGAGCCAGAGATGAGGAAGCAACAAACAACAAGGACCCAGGACTGAGTGACTGCAGAGGTGGAGTATGGGGGATGGGCTAATGAGCTAAATACGGAGCAGGTGTGAGTGGAACTAACTAGAAGGAAGTCAAGGGGAAAGGAAACAAGCACAAGGGGGCAACACAGACTAACTTAAGTTTGCTTGAATATAATGGAAAATTGTTTGGCTGTGACTCCATCCTGGAGAGAAACATCAGCTGTGCTGCTTCCATCAACACCCTTGTTTATAGATGCTGGAGATTGGCCTGTTTTCCAGTGTGGTCCTGTTTCTCTGACCGTGACTGGCTGGATGTGCTCTCTTCATCCTCTGGCATGGGAGCTGGCTCGGAGCTCATCTGCCTGGCTGTGTGCTTCCTGGACGTGGTCGCCTTTTCCAGCTGCTTTTTGTGTCTCTGCTTGTGTCTCCTTTAACCCCAGTTAGCCTCAGCAGATGCCCGCTCACTCTGAGCCCGGTTCTGCTGGAGGT
>NW_015151222.1:356241-358927 GCF_000732505.1 Cyprinodon variegatus
ACAATTAACAAAACAGATCAACTGATAACTGAAAAACTAACAACTCAAAGTTAGATATAGTTTTCTCAAATGGGGAGAACTATAACATTATGTAATTTCTTCAGAATGAGTTCCATATTAATAAAGGGCCAATGACATGGCCAATGCACAACAAAAGACTCCAACAACCCAGAAGAACAAGAGGTGGCTATTTGATTTGCATCTTATGTTGTATGTGCATAGGAGGACAGACCTCCATGCTGCTTAAATACATCAACAAATATGAGAAGTATTTTATTGCGTATTCTGTCTTCACTACAGGGGCCATAACAGCGGTCAGGACCAATTCTTCCAGGGCACTGGCTCCTTTCTAGGACCACAATGTTATTGTGTGTGATTGTTACCTTTATTACTTTTGCTTAATGAGCCAGGGCATCAAAATGCTTCATTTTCTCTATTGTGCATAAAGTGGAAAATAAAAATAAAACAGGCAATGTCATCATAGTGGCATGATTTCTTTTTTGTCTAACCTTTAATTAAACTTTTTTTGTCTGTCAGTATGGTCATTATCTTTATGAAATAATGGCTGATTTAAAGTGTAATTGGAAAAAAATTTGTAAGGGTTGTGATTTGAATGTTTATTAAATTAATTACAAAAACCCAAACTAATGTGCTGGGCTAGAATTCTACTTTTTGCAACTATGACTTGACACATACTTAAAGTGATCATCACATGGGACACTTCAGTACTGACGTGAGAGTAGCTACTGTTGTTGGCTCCTAAGCCAAATCAGCAAGCTCTCTATGTGTGAATCTGCAGCTTCAGCAGCAACTTTTTTCCCCCACTCTTCAACCAAATGCAACCTCATTATCAGAGACCCCTCTGTTTGATCCCTAATGGTTACCACTCCATTGCTCTGGCTCCAACAACCCTTTCATCTCTTTTAATGAGTTAGCTGAAGTCATTGAGGTACCTCTCAAAAATATCCTGCAAGGTCTGCATGATTCATTTACCGCTTCTCTTAATTCAGTGACATTTTACTCACTTTCCCTTCAGACACCTAAGAAGCCATATGCCTAGGCCCATCTAAGTATTATTGTTTTTAAAATAAAATTAACTCTCATTTAAACCTCAAAGATTACGTGGGTGATTTCTACACTAATAAGTCTATGGGTCACAGTATTTGCAAGAATTGCAGGTTCTCCTATCAAGTTTGTTTTATATAAATCACAACCTTTAGTGAAAAGCGACCTAAGCCAGTGTCAGGCCAGGTTGTTGTGCATATGCCACTTTGATGAATGAGACCCCAGATAATTTTAGGGATGCTCTGATACCTAAAACGTCTAAAATATCCCACTGTCAGTCTCAATATTGGAGTGTTGATGATCTGGCTTGTTGATAATTATGACATATTTTTAGCTATTAATATAGGAATGTGCATTCAAATTAGCAATAAATATGTGATGATTAGAAAATAGCTTAATTTTCTTTATAACTCATCAAAAATCCAAAATGTCACAACTATGAAACCATTTGCATAAGTCAAGACAAAATATATTTTTTATGTAACAAGCGATCATAAATATTCAATACATGTCATGGTTTTGGGTAATTGTTAACCAACATGCAGAACACTCTGAGAGACAATGCAGTCTTTAAAAGTTTTATTTACAAAGAGCATATAAATATTGCCAAGGTTGTGGAAGCTGCTTAGGGGAAGGAGTGGCAGGAACTCTGGAAAGACAGGTGGATTAGATTCAGGCTGAATGTGAATGGCAGGTTGATTTTGAAGAAGAGAGTGTGAAAGTTCTTACTTGGCATATGAGGTGGATCCACCAGGGATGAGTTAAGATGGGATCTGGGTGTTGGAGCTAAAGGGTTGAATCAAAGATGGTTGTGGCTAAAGAGGGCATAAGAGTTTTGAGAGCATAGTGGAAGGCAGATCAGGTTCAAACTGAATAGACTGTGGAGAGGAGTCAGTAAATGCCAGCAAATTGCCACAGTGAAAAGCAAGTTTTCACTGTGGCATTGAAGTGCTTAAATAGTCTGAAGCTGATGAGGAAGATGTGCAGGCAATCAGCAGAGCAACCCAAACAACCGTGCTCCCACATGACCTCTGAAGGATGGACTTGAAAACTGCAGGACAAAATAGGACAAAACTCCCAGACCTCAACAAAATGTGATGCCAAAAAAATAAATAAATAATTTCTTGTGAATTTTAAAAATTTACTTTATAGACAACCAATACACTGGACTGCAAAAAAAATAGATAAATTAACTAACCAAAAGTATTACATCAATGTAGATTGAAACATTACTGTCTAGAATGAAAGCAGTGTTTGTATATCAGCATTGTTTGGCCCGAGTGAACAATCGTTTGAGATGTTTTGAAATTTCCTTCATTTTCAGCCCATATATAATTGGATTTAAGAGTGGATGATACATTATTAACTGTAAAGTCATAATTAGCCTTAAAGTCTTTGGAAAATCTGAATCCAGCCGAATTGCCATAACATCAAATACACACAAACAGGAATAACTGGTCAATGTAATTAGGTGGGGTACACATGTCTGTGCTGCTTTTTTTCTCACTGCCTGGCTACTTCGGTAGGATATTCTAAGGATATGTGTGTAAGAGAATATTATGAAAAAAGCAGGCATGAATAGAACAGTTACTAAAATGAACAAATAACGTATAATTTGTGC
>NW_015151222.1:359674-360804 GCF_000732505.1 Cyprinodon variegatus
AAATTTAAAATACACACAAATTAAGGAAACTCATATAAGCAATAAAACACATACATTTTCTTTTAGCACAGGCAAAGTTGTAAATTGCAAATCTAAATTTGGGTGTAGTAATCAGACTAATGCTCTTGATAAACAACAATTAAAAGTTGGTTTGTCTCCAAAGATCATTTTATGAAACTAAGTAAAAAAAAGGCTGCTTAACTGAAGGAGTTACTATATTTAACTAATTGAAGACAGAAAACATTTGGTCTAAGTTTTTTAGATCCACATTGCATGGCACAAGGGTTTTATTAACATTGATCTTAAGCTTATAATTCACCACCTAGCACAAGTAGGCAAAATGCAGGTCAAAATCATAGATTTAAAAAAAATTTACTGCGTGGAACAGCGCAAGTTAAGCTGTGAGTAATTCTTCTGGAAGGATGAGAAACAGAGAGCGTCCATATAAAAATGAAGGATTACATCTGAATTTAAGCAAGTGCTGCGTTAAATCATATGAACAGAGCTTCTTCTGACTGGATCACTGGTCTTTAAACAGTCCAATCACACAGAGGGGTTTGGCCAGGTAAATACAGATGATGTCATTAAATCATAACTGTTAAGCGTAACTTGACCAAGTTTGTGTTGCACGGTGAAGTTCAGATTTTGACTGAATCCTCACACAGTTAATAGATGTAGGATGTCAATCACACCACTCACCAGGTCAAGTCCTTATATAAAGTAGAAAACTCAAAATTCGTCTAAAACATCATTCTTAATTCTGTACCAGCATTGCTATCTGGGAAAAAACGTAATCAGCTTCTCCTATTAGAGAAAGACATGTGAAAGGCCAAGAGAGTATTACTGAATTTGACCGAAAACAAACTCATAGAAGCAGTAAGCTGAATGGTAGAGGTGGAAGATTTGACTTTTAAAATCATAGGGAAACGGCTCTTCCAAACATTGCATTTCTGAATTCCCTCAATTGGTGCCCGACTTTACAGTGAATAAAGTGAATTTGATTTGTCGTTTATCAAGGGGCCGGGATTGTTGTGGCGAGTTTCGTAAGCAGTTCGATTGTAGCCGGTGTCTCGGAAGCATCTTGCTAACCAGTTAGCAACTTAGTGCTAGTAGGTTCCTAATGGGAAATT
>NW_015151222.1:365141-366264 GCF_000732505.1 Cyprinodon variegatus
TGGGCGTTCTTGTCATGGTTTTGTTCTAGCTTCATCTCTGAGTTTTCATTGGTCTTATTTTTTATTCTTGTGTTTAAGTATTTTTGATTGTATTTGAGTTCTTAGATATTTCCTGATTGCCCTTTTGTGTCATTCTCCTTTTCTCTAGCTACCTTCTTGCCTCTGTTCACACACCTGCTCCCAATCTGCTAATTAGCCTGGTCTTTGTTTATCTCTCCCATTTATTCTCCTCCTGCTCAGTCACTCTTTGCTGGTTTGTAGTCATTACTTTGTCCTCTTCTTGTTGTAAGTATTCCTGTTTTTTGAGAATGTATGTTTTGTATTTTTGCTTTTATTGAACTTTTGGTTAATTCAAAGTACAAGTAACCACCTTAAGTTTTTGTGTCTGCATTTGAGTCCTTTCTAAAAACACCTCCATTGTGACAGTACAAATCGGTCAGAAATGGACCAAGTAGACATGGACTTCTTAGGGCACCAGAAAGAGACAGCTGGAGAAACAGGAGGAGCAACTGGCTTTATTAAAAAGGACATAAATCAACTGGATACACGACGGGGCAAGTTCATGTTATCATTTACTAAACAACTCAACTTCCTTGTAGAACAAATCCAAAGATTTCAGAGCTCCTCTAGTCTGCCTGCTAACCATACTCCTCCTAGCCTCTCTCCTGCACCCAATCAGACTAGTTTTCCCTCTCTAGGCTCAGCTCCTTCTAGTGTACCGTCTCTAGCTTCAGGTCCCTCTAGCGTTCCCTCTCTAGCCTCAGGTCCCTCTAGCGTTCCCTCTCTAGCCTCAGGTCCTTCTAGCGCCCCCTCTCTAGCCTCAGGTCCCTCGAGCACCCCCTCTCTAGCCATAGATCCTTCTGTTGTCCTCTAGTCTCAGGCCGCTCTGGTGTTCTCTCCATGGACTCTTCTTCGTCTCCGGCCTCACGGCCAGCCTCCAGAGATTCTGCCTCGTCTCCGGCCTCCATAGACTCTGCCCCGTCAGAGACTCTGCCTCGTCTCCAGCCTCACAGCTGGCCTTTGCTTTGCCTCGCCCACCTTTGGTGGGTTGTTTTGTGTTTTGGACATTGCTTTTGTTCCGTGCCCTCCTTCCTGGTTCCCCCTCCGCCCACCCTGGGTGGGT
>NW_015151222.1:368947-369389 GCF_000732505.1 Cyprinodon variegatus
ACTCATGAAAATAACACTGATTGACAGATAACCAGTGATATATGATTGGCCGGATTTAGGTGTAAAAGCTGACATATAACTAACTGGCCTGCATAAGATAACAAAAAACAAACACAGGATTTTCTTTACATAGAAAATTGCTAACTTATGGGACAATATCGTCTGATAAAGAGCATTTATATACATATTTAAGCCAGAATGATTTGACATTCAAGTTTATGCCATTAACCTTGGGAATGATGTATGTTTGCCATTGTGAATTTTGGGCCTTCACAGGAGTGTCATATCCAAGCTTGTGAGAATTTTTATAGCAAGTGAAAGGCATGCTAGCCTGCACACCTAAAGAGTATTTAATTGTTATGGTGCATTCACAACGAATGCGATATGGACGACAAAGCATTGGATTTACATGCAAAGTCTATGGGGGATGACATAAAGAAAG
>NW_015151222.1:371052-380778 GCF_000732505.1 Cyprinodon variegatus
TATGTGTTATCATTATTGTTCATCTTTATGCTACATGCACTGTATAAACTATAATTTCTTTATTGCTTTACCAGTGCAGTAAATACAGAAATATTATAAAACGGACGCGCATCACTGAGTTTTCTTCTCGTTAACACTCCATTGTTTACATGACAACTTTTTAAAATTAAATGGGGCAGTGATATTAAATTGGGATTAAAATGATACACATTGCTTTAGAACAGATCTCTGCGTTATTCAGTTTAACATTGGGTTTACAGTTGGAGATAATGACAACAATTATGCAGTATTTGTTAAATATATTATTTTCTAAAACCATGTCAACAGGTTTGCCTCATACCGACATTTCCAGTATTTTTGGAAGCTGGTGGAGCCTGCTGTGATGACAAAGATGATCCGGGTCACCAACACCAAGTCCTCAACAGCTAGCTCAGAAAGATTTCCCACATCCATGGTATAAATCTACGACAGTCATAAATACATATCTATATCTAGATATCTATATCTAGATATCTATATCTAGATATCTATATCTAGATATCTATATGATATATATATATGGTATATATATATCTATATATGATATATATAATATACACACACACAATTAATAATATTTAATTGTCTATTCTTCATTCAAAGAAACTTCCTCCTATAGATGAGCTGTTTCTTTTCTTGATGTACCTGACCATTGGTTCTACACACAGAGATCTCGGTGAAAGGTTTGGCATTCACCGAACGACAGTGAGCAGGATCATTACCACATGGGCCAACTTCCTGTACGATCTGCTTGGACGCCAACGCCTCTGGTTGCCTCGTGAAGTGGTGTGTGCTAGACTTCCTGTGGAGTTTTCATTGTTTCCAGACACCCAAGTAGTGCTTGATTGCACTGAAATTTACTGCCAGACACCATCAGACCTCATGTTGCAGAGTGAGGTGTTTTCAACATACAAATCCCACTCCACACTGAAGGCCATGATTGGCATAGCACCTCATGGTGCCATCACATTTGTCTCTGCCCTTTACGCTGGATCAATGAGTGATCGCGAGATCTTCAAACAATCTGACATCATCAGTGTACTAGAGCCTGACATGGCAAAAATGGTTGACAGGGGATTTCTAGTTGACAATTTGGCCCCCTGCAAGGTCTACAGNGACAGGGGATTTCTAGTTGACAATTTGGCCCCCTGCAAGGTCTACAGACCACCTTTCCGCTCCGGGAAAAAGCAGATGAACCCACATGATGTCCTTCAGACCCAAAACATTGCTTGCTTGAGGATCCATGTAGAGCGCTGCATCCGGAGAGTGAAGGAGAACAAATTTTTTGATGGCGTTATCCCACTGGCTGCATTTGGGATCATTGATGAACTGTTCAATGTGTCTTGTTACCTGGTAAATTACCAAAATGGGCTGCTTGTGAAGGCTTGGGCAACTTGCTAAAATATCTATAGTTTCACAGTTGTTTGATCTGGTTTAGTAATCTTTTAGACTATTTTAATCAATTTTTAGTTAGCTTGTGCGATTTTCCACAAACTAATGTAGTTGTGAAATTATTAAAATGTGAACATAATGAACATTCCCCTGTCTCATGTTCACTGCCCCCTAGTGACTGAATTGAGAATTGTGGTTATTAAACACTCAACTTCTCACAGGAATGAGCTAGTCACCTCAATAATTTATGTGATGTTTTTTTCCCCCTCATAGGATACCGTTTTCAACTACTTGTTTTTGCCTTGTAAAGTGTGCTACTTGTTTGTGAAGGCCACAAATAAAATATTTTATAAAACAAATATTTCTTAATCACTGTTTCCATTAAAACACTTTTTTTTGGGGAAATTTATATCAATAAACAAACTGGAATACTCAAACAACAAACTTTTATTGTGCTATTAAAGCTACTTAATCCACAACATGGCACACATACACTTGGATCTCTATAAATGCGTTGGACAAGAATGTCATCCTCTGCATATATGACAAAATCACACCACTCCATGCCGGTAGTGGATGCTGAAAAGCTAACGGACTGCCTTCCTGTACCTTACCAAAGGCTGAATCCACTAAAGGCACATCAGCACAAATTCCCATTGTAGTAATGAGAGGTGCAAGGTCAGCTGGAAAGTCCTGGTACACCTCTGCTACCCTGAGAACATTAGGGTCTGGTGTGTCACCTCGCACTGCCCTGTAACGTTTGCTCCTTCAAAAGAAAAAAAAAAATCATATTAAATCCTGTCACTCAAAATAGGTATTCAAAAAACATTCAGTTATTTCAACCTTCAATATAAGTAATTACATTAAAAATAATTACCTTACACCATTTCCGACCATGCGCTGCTGTTTTGGTCTTGCAGACTTAAAAACCATGTCACGCACACGGCCTGGTTTAACACCCTGTAAAATAATTAAATTAAATGCTTAAAAATAATAACAGTGATAACACACACAGAAAGGTACACAATGTAAATGTAGAATATCAAATGTATATATTAATTATCCATGTACTTAGGCATGAATAAAAAAAAAAACATTACTGACTTATTTGTTTTAATGTTCATGTATTCATGGTGGTGATGTAATATCAACGTTTTATAGATCAGCAAGAATCTGTTGTCCAGATAACATGTCTATATGGATTTACGGGTCACTATGTTGTTTTAAATAGAATTGTAGGGTGTGTTTACACAAAGCATTTTATTGTGATTCACTTACCATGGTCCTTGGTTTGTGCCAGCTCTGTTCAGTTTCCGTACAGCTTAGAGTAGTACTGGTGGCACTGAAGTAAAATTCAGAGCACAGTAGTGTGCAGTTTGGTAAAGCAATGCAACAATGTGATTGCACAGCACTGTACCAGCCACTCAGGAACACCCAACTTCTGTGATCTCCACCGGGGAACAGTCCTTCAAATGTAATCTAAATAAAAAATAAGCTGTCAAACTATGCAACGGTTATATCATAATTGTTTAGCAAGCAGAAAGTGCTGACAAGTGGAAAAAAAGACTGGAAGAAAGTGCAGGACTTTTTTTTTTTTTTAACTATGGCTTATTTATGCTCAGGTGTGTTGTTAAAGATGAATTGAATGGGATGACATTCCAATTTGTTTTTCATAACTATTTGCAAAGATGCAAATAAAAGCTTGCAGTTGACTACAGAGTTAGAACTATATTTGCAGCACAGTGCGCTTTTGGTGATCAATGTTTTTAATCGATTTCAAGCATCACAAAGTGTCTAAAACCACAACTTTGAGCAGGCTTATTCGAGTGAATGCGAAGTCATCACTTCAGTGACTTTGGTAGGCACCATGCATATTTTTGATAAGTAATAGTACAATGAAGAAACTTTGTTTACAAAAACTAATCCTTACCTGACGTCATAACTTAAATAAGATGCACATTTCTGAACATATAACTTCCAACCAAACACACGGAACGTAAACAACAGACGTCACTCACATAGGAAACTGCACTGTGTTCCAATCTTTAAATGAAGTAAAAAGAAGCAAAAGAGCAGAATGAACAGGCCTAGGAACTGGCCTTAGCATTAACAAAGTCATATATATTTGAACTTACAATATAACGAAAATCTGTAGTCCTAACAAACTAGCTTCTGGGGCTCTTGTGTAGCTAAACTAATGCTAAAGTTAGCTAATTTATATGTGTGCTTTCAGACATACTTTATTAATCCCAGAGGGAAAACCACTGTTACTACCACTTCAACACACAACAGCTAGAAATACTTTCAACTTCCGCTGCACACGAGCTACATAAGACCCCCAAAATATAGTCCTTTGTGTATATAACAAGCATTTTTTGTGATTTCACCCTACTCTGAGTTCATGAGGCTTATGCTACGTTCAGACCGGACGCAGCAAAAGCAGCAAAATCGCGTCTGCTGCTTCCTTTTTGCTGCTTGTACCAGTTAGTTCTGACGCGCGGCTGAAGCAGCTTTGCTGCTCTGCCTGCGCGGTGCAAAAGTGGCTCTGACGCGCGTTGGGCGGNAAAATCTGTCCCTTGAGTAGGCAAAACCTCTCCAATAGAGGGAAATTCCTACCCGACCCTTCCCGAGGAAGCGATCATTATCCCTGTAACAGATTACACAGCTTAATCATCATCATTATCTTCATCAGCATCTTTGCATAAGTTACAGCTGAATACTGGATAAGAGTGGATCCTATCATTCTCTGAATCATTGACTGGAGACATGGTATTAAGCAACAAATTAAAAGGAAAAATATGAAAAACAATCCCACAAATGGTAAAGCTATCTTCATCAACACCTGCCACCATGATCCCATGGTGAACCAACTTGTCCATGGTTCTGGACTTGCACCGGAGGTGTGATGGTCAACATACCTCTTTAAATCTTCAACTCATCCAGAGCGGTCTGTATGAGTACAAACATAACAGTCTGATTTATTCGAACCTTCAGCAACATGCTTGGAATGTTGCCACCTCATATTGGCACCACAGGAATGACTTGCTGTGGATCCATCAAAAACGATTCTGGTTTTTCCTTTGTTTCTGGCAGTCAGTTTGAGTCCCTGGGAACACCAGTCCAATGGTCATCACCAGGCAGCAAAACCATTTTGGTTTTTCCCATCTTCCCTCCAAGGAAGCACCCACTAACCAGGACGCTAAGGGATTGGGTTAGGTTGGTTTCTTCATCAGCGTTGAGACGAAAAGCTCTAAATTGCTTAACCCCTTTGTAGCTGGGCTTCACTACAGATCCCTACCTTAGTCGTGGGGTCCCTGTGAAGGTAGCTGAGGAAAATCTTTAATCAGCTTACAATGTCTCTGGTTGACAGTGGTTGGAGTTGCTAGTTGCACAATGTAGGGTCCTTCACACCTTGGAGCTGCCCAATTTTTGCCTTGATGATTTTGATCAGCACTCGATCTCCAGGCTTCAGGCCTTCCTGTGGGGAAACAAAAGGAGATCTGGGCAGATTACATGTTCTTCGCAACATGTGAGACATACTCTGCAAAATTTTTTAAAGTAGTTATTTAATCCTGCAGTTGGATTAAATACTTGTTGTACTATACTCAATATCCCCCCCTCTGAAGACATGATAAACTCATGGCTCAAAATAGCTGCTGCTTTCAGTCAGAATCAGAAATACTTTAATTATCCCAGAGGGAAATTATTTTTGTTACACGCTTCAGTTACAGTTTTATATATATATATATATATATATATATATATATATATATATATATATATATATATATATATATATATATATATATACATATCCAACTACACCCTCGGCGGGCCAGAACCCGAGCCTCAAAGTCCCTTGGGCGGGCCAGAACCCAAGCCTCAAAGTCCCCTCGGTGGGCCAGCACCCGAGCCTCCAAGTCCCCTCGGCGGGCCAGAACCCGAGCCTCCAAGGCCCCTCGTCGGGCACTCCAAGGCCCCTCGGCGGGCACCCCAAACCTTCAAGGCCCCTCGGTGTGGTCTGTTTTTGTGTTTCCTTTTTTCCTCCACCAGGTGGTGCCCCGTCCTCATTGGGCCTCCCTGCACACCTGCAGCTCGTTGCCTCATTACCTGAGAACTCTTCAGCTGCTGACTGCCACTACCTCGACACCAGAGTGTTTGCCAGTTTGGGGTACTCTAGCCATGCTAAGTTTAGCAGAGTCTAACCTGAGTTTTTGTTTACCTGAGTTTTAATCTCGCTGTTTTTGTCTTTGCCTCTCGGCAGGAAGTCATCCTACAAACTGGATGTTTCGGACCTTCTCTCCCCTGGAAGGATCTTCTGAGAACCAAACTGAGCCGAGGATTCATGTTTGTGGTTTGGATCAATTTTTCCCCCAAGGATCGTCTGGGGCTTCTCTCTGAGCAGGGGATACATCTCCACAATAACCAGTTGAAGTACCGCAGGAAATCTAAGTGGCAGTCAGCTTCTCCGTTCACCAAGGCACAATCGCAACCTGGGTTAACCCTGTCCGCCCTCCAACGAACAAGTCATTCACTGGAACAGCCCACACCGACTGGATTCAATAAGAAACGTGAGTCTGCAACCTATTCCTCCTCTTCAAGTCAAGGAATCTAATTTCCCATTGAGCCTGAACTAACCGCAGTGT
Organism: Cyprinodon variegatus; assembly: GCF_000732505.1. Classification (NCBI taxonomy): domain Eukaryota; kingdom Metazoa; phylum Chordata; class Actinopteri; order Cyprinodontiformes; family Cyprinodontidae; genus Cyprinodon; species Cyprinodon variegatus. The sequence goes on from NW_015151222.1 coordinate 377,130, forward strand.
CTTCCAATCACTTTCCAGTTCTGGTTCGACAGTGTTCAGAGCAGCATTGGACTCATATCATCATTCTAATAAACCGGTTAAACTTTTCCCTGGTCTCTCTGTCTAGTCTTCTGCATTTGGGTCAGATCTTTAGTTAAATCATGACACTGCTGCCCTCTGGGAAGAAGCTTTGAAGTATCCGATGCTGCTCCAGCAGATTGTATAACAGTTTCTACGCCACTGCCATTAGACTGCTGAATCTTGTTTTAAATGGGGTATTTATTTATTTAAAAAACTAATATATTTTTATTACTGTTTTTTATGCATTTATTAATGTTTTTAAGGCCGCACTTTAAAAATGAAATTGTTTAGAGCTGTTTTAAATGAAATTTCTTTTTGTTTACATTTGTGCATACAAAATGACAATATAAATCTAAGTCTAAGTATGAGTCTAATGTGTGGAGACCGTAACTAACCGTATTGGGACAGCAACCTTCGAAAATTTGAGTTTGTGACCTCTGTCTTAAATCAGTATTTTTATCAATATAATATTCCTCTATATTATGCTGACTTTGATGTAAGCTTATAGGCATTTTTCAATTAATGTAAAAATGATAGTTGTTTATTTATGTATAGTGATGGCTTATCAGTGCAAGCATAAATAACACTGCAGTTTTAAATGCTTGTGATAACCTATGATGTCATCATAGTCCTATGATGGATGTTTGAAATAGGGAGAATTTGAACATCTGTGTAAAAAAACATGTTGTAGTATAGCTTATTTCGACATCTGTTTCACAAATGTGTATGAAATGAATAAGCCTCGCATGGGTCTTAGTATTGGGGAGGACTGCAGGTTCTGTTTTATATAAATCACAACCTTTTGTGGAAAGCAACCTAAGCCAGTTTCAAGCAGGCTTGTTGTACATATGCCACTTTAATCAATGAGACCCCAGAACATTTCTGGAATGTTCTAAAAATTTTAACTGCAAAATTCAAATATCAGAGGTCCTTTCTTTTCATCTTAAATTTGTTAGTATGAACATCTTATATCTACTGTCAGTAGCAACAGTAGGGTCCTGATGATCTGGCTTGTTTTATAGCTACTGATAATTCATATTTTAGCTATTAATACAATAAGGTGCATTCAATTAAGCAATTTATATCATTTGATGATTAAATAATAGTTACATTTACTTCATAACTCATCAAAAAATTCAAAATGTTACAACCACTTGTATTTTTTGAATGAATCAATTTGCATAAAAGTAAGGACAAAAGACAACAAGTGATGAATATTCAATAACTATCCAACATGTGATAGTAAAAAAGGAATTATATTATTTCATTTGACTGGAAAAAGAGATAAATTAATTATCCCATATGAGTATATTAATTTAGATTGCAACATTACGCTCTAGAATTTGCACTTAAAAAAAAAAGAAATTGTCCAGAGAGCTTTTCTAAACGAAATTCCTTTTTGTTTTACACTTGTGTAAACAAAATGACAAATAAATCTGTCTAAGTCTAGAATGAATGCAGTGTTTGTATATCAGCATTGTTTGCCCCGAGTGAACAATCGTTTGAGATGTTTAGAGATTTCCTTCATTTTGAGCCCATACATGATTGGATTTAAGAGGGGATGATACATTATTAACTGTAAAGTCATTATTAGCCTTAAAGTCTTTGGAAAATCTGAATCCAGCCGAACTGTAATAACATCAAATACACACAAACAGGAAAAGTTGGTCAACACAATTAAGTGAGGTAAGCATGTCTGTGCTGCTTTTTTTCTCACCTCTCTGCTACTTCGGTAGGATATTCTAAGGATACGTATGTAAGTGAATAGTATAAAAAACACAGGCATAAGTGCAACATTTACCAAAATCACCATATCACGTATAGTTTGTGCTGTGGTGATGATACACTGCAGTTTGTAAAGTGTATTATTACAAAATATGTTCCTTATGGTAAAACTGCAGAGTTGTGTATTAGCAATCAGTCCAGCTGGTATTGCAAGCTGAGAGGCAGGTAGAGTCCAAGCTAAAATCAGAAGAATACTGATAGTAGATTTACTCATTATAGTTGGATATTGTAGAGGTTTACATATAGAAACATACCGGTCATAAGCCATAGCTGCCAAAAGCAAGAACTCTGACCCACCCAAAGAGTAAAACATATGAAACTGTAAAACACAAGCTGAGTATGATATGGTCTGCTCTTCAGACAGAAAATCAATCAAAAGTTTAGGGTAGATAACAGTACTCCAAAGAACAGAGTTGATTAACAAAGCCCCGATTAAGATGTACATAGGCTCATGGAGGTTCCGGTGAGTCCAAATCAGACACACTATAGTGGAGTTACAGCTTATTATGAGAAAATATATGGTAAGAATGATCACAAAATAAAGATATCTGTATTTTTCCACTTCCATGTGTCCACCAAGAATTATATAAGTTACATTAAAACCCTCATCCATTTAGGCAGCCAAATAAGCAGAGATCAGCAGGCAGATAATATTAATGACAAAGTAGGGACATATAGCATGTTCTGTTCTGTAAGTCACTGATAACATCTTGTTTGTCTTAGGATAAAAACATAGGATCTTCCAGGGAAATTTATATGGCAATACCTGAAATATATAAATCACAAAGCAGTTAAGTTCTTAGCAGAAGGAGGGAAGAAAAGCGATGGAATAAAAGAGAAAATTGCTGATCCTTTGTAACAAAGCAACCCATTCAGGTTATAAAAGCATATTTAAATTACCGTAGATAATTTTTCAATTTGTGACAGATTTAAAATATACAGAAATTAAGAAAACTCATATGAGCAATAAAACAGGTATGTTTCCTTGTAGCACAGGCAAAGTTGTAGGAAAAATTGCAAATCTAAGTTTGGGTGTAGTAATTAGACTAATGCATTTAATAAACAACAAGTAAAAGCTGGTCTGACTCCATCATTTAATCAAACTAACTAAACAACACTGCTTAACTCAAGTAGTTACTATATTTGACTAATTGAAAATAGAAAACATTTGGTCTAGGTTCTAATATTTACGACCACATTGATCTTAAGCTTATAATTCATTACCTAGCACAAGTAGGAAAAAGACAGGTTAAAATCATCAGTTAAAAAAAACAAACAAACTGTGTGGAACCAAGCAAGATAAGCTGTGAGTACTTCTTCTTTTGGAAGGCCGAGAAACAGAGTTGTGATCCTCCATCTAAAAATGAAGAATTATGTCTGTATTTAAGCATGTGCAGGGATATATCATATGAACAGAGCTTCTTCTGACTGGATCACTGATCTCTTGCCACAGTCCAATCACACAAAGGGGTTTGGCCAGGGATACTGATGATGTCATTGAAATATAACTGTGGAGCATAAGTTGACAAAGTTTGTGTGGTACGGTGGACCAAGTTCAGATTTTGAGTCAATCCTTACACAGTTGACATATTTTGGATGTAAATCTCACCACTCTCCAGGTCATCTTCTAATATGAAGCAGAAAACTCAAAATTCAACTAATGCTACGTTCAGACCACACGCTACTGTCACAGCAGAAACAGCTGCTTTACATGCATCAAAAGTTCCTACAGAGTATTTGGAGCAGTGCATCTTGATGCATCTGAGTAGCCGAAGTAGCTTCTCAAGAGCTTCTGAGCATCTGA
>NW_015151222.1:381925-383309 GCF_000732505.1 Cyprinodon variegatus
CTGTGGATAAGGACAGAGGCAGTATGAGTGGTGAGGGAGGAACGGAGACGGTTAATGTTGCGAAGGTGGAAGTATGTAGACCTGGTAATTTTGTTTATGTGAGACTGAAAGGAGAGGGAGGAGTCAAGGATGACACCCAGACTCTTGACCTGAGGGGAGGGGGAGACCAAGGAGTTGTCAATGGGTAGTGAGATTTTGGATAGGGTGGATTTAGTGGCAACGAGGAGGAGTTCAGTTTTATCACCGTTTAGTTTAAGGAAGTTTGAGGTGAACCAGTCTTTAATTTCAAGTACGCAGTTAGTAAGGGACAAGGGGGGAGTGAGGAAGTGGGTTTACTGGATAAATAAAGCTGGGTTTCATCCGCATAACAGTGAAAATGAATGTTGAATTTCCGAAAAATACTGCCAAGGGGAAGGAGGTGGGTGATGAAGAGGGGCCAAGAACTGAGCCTTGAGGAACACCAGAAGTGACAGGGGAAGGGTGTGATGTTAAGGATTTGAGTTGAATAAACTGAGTTGAATAAACTGAGTGCAGTCGGAGAGATATGAGCGGAACCTGTCAAGAGGGGTGTGAGAGATGCCAAGAATGGATAATCTATTGAGGAGAATGGGGTGAGAAATGGTATCAAAGGCAGCACTGAGATCGAGAAGGATGAGGATGGAGAGGAGTCCAGAGTCAGCAGCTATAAGAAGATCATTTGTGATTTTTATTAGGGCAGTTTCAGTACTATGAGAGGGGCGAAAACCAGACTGAAAAGGCTCGTAAAGGCTGTTGAGGGTAAGAAAGGTGTGGAGTTGAGCAGACACTATTTTTTCAAGTATTTTAGAGATAAAGGGAAGATTAGAAAGGGGATGAAAATTATTAAAGTTAGTGGGATCAGAACCAGGTTTTTTCAGAATGCAGTTTTGAAAAGTGAGGGAACAATACCAGAAGAGAGTGAGGAATGAATAATGGAAGTAATGAAGGGGAGGAGGGAGGTAAGACAGGTTTTGACCAGAGCTGTAGGGAGGGGGTCAAGAGAACAGGTAGAAGACTTGGATTTGCGAATGAGGTCAGAAATTTTAGAAGAAGTGGGCAATAGGAAGGAGGAGAATGACTGGCTACACAGGAGGAGGGGAAGGGGGAGGCAAGACGGTCATATGTAATTTCTGGTGAATGGAGCAGATTTTTTCATTAAAGAAGGTTATCAAAGAATTACAAGTCTGACTAGAATATATGTAAGAAGGCAGGGTATCAGGGGGGTCAAAGATCTTGTGCATTATAGAAAAGAGAGACTTGGAGTTTCCGTCATTGGAGCAGATAAGGTCAGAATAGTAGTTTGATTGAGTAATGGCTATTAAGTTTGAATAGTGAAGTAGATGAGTTTTATGCATTTCTTTGTGTA
>NW_015151222.1:385440-387994 GCF_000732505.1 Cyprinodon variegatus
AAAGCCCCAGACGCCCAAAGGGACCCCAAGAACGAAGGCACCAAGGAGGGGCCAGCCTTGGAAGTCTGACCCCAACCAAGGGAGGATGAGAGACAGCCCCGACGAAGTCCCACAGCCACCGCGATGCCGGAGACCCCGGGAGCTGCGGGGACAAGTCCGCGGGCTCCCCTGGCAGCCAGCCCTCCCGAAGTAAATCCGGCCCTGGACCCCAGAGATCCAAGGCCCCAGGGGCGCCCGACCCCCCGGCAGGGGCCCCAGCCGGCCGAGCCCCGCGGAGATGCCGCCAGGAATGAGCCAGTAGCCACCCGGGCATCGACCCCCAAACCAGAGCTCCACCAGTGCACCGGCGAGCCCTTGCGCAAGCCAGCGGAGGGAGAGCAGGATGGGGGGAATCGGCTCTGCACTTGGCGAAGTGCCCAGCCCCCCTCCACCCCCCCTCACCAAGTATTTCACCCAGCTATTACACGCCCCTCCCTCGAACCTTCTTTGGGGAGAGCAGAAGTGACTGGACCAAGACCACAGACAAGGCGGCTCGCTCTTCCTCCAGGCCCCAGGTTGCAGGGAGGACCGGGGTCTTCTCACACCCCTGTTCCCCGGGTGGCAGCCAGGGAACAGGGGTGTGAGAAGACCCCGATCCTCCCTGCAACCGCTGGAATGTGGTGTTGTTGCGTGTTGCTCTCAAGTGAAATTAAAACTGGGAGTACCAAAAGGGGTTGTCCAACACATGCCCCCAACGCCCCCCCCCCCACCCCATGAGAAAGGCCCCCAAAACCCTCAATGTCTAAATGTGAAAGGGGGTGGGGGGAGCCGACCGTGGTGATTAAATAAGCCCCACCAGTCGCACCACCGGGGGCCAGGGGACCGGCGGCAGGGCCCACAAGCCAACACCCCCCCATCCTAAATAAAAAAGGGGAGACAACTCTGGCTGGCCAGCCCGCACGCATCATGCAAGAACCCCCACCCCGGACGAAGCCACCACCAAGGGGACGGCACGGACCAGGACAGAGATAGGGAGCCAGACTCGAAGCCCTTCTAAAATCCTCATCCCTCAACCAACACCCCCCACCAGAGATGTGATCCCNATTCCAAGCTCTATGCCCTAACCACTAGGCCGCTACTCCCCTAAGGGCCCCCATGCCCCATATCAAGAGTATTCACTGTACTGTTCTTTTACTTTTAGTTATCAGGCTCCTCTCCAGTGGAACCAACTACCAGTTTTAGTCCGTGAGGCAGGCACCATCTCTACTTTTAAGGGTAGGCTTAAAACTTTCCTTTTTGTTTAAGCTTATAGTTAGAGTGGCTCAGGTTATCCTGGGCTATCTCCATAGTTATGCTGCTATAGGCTTAGACTTCTGGAGGACATAGGGACCCCCATTTCATCATTCTGCTTCATTCTATCTCTTTTCTCTCACTCTGCATGTTGGGCTCTCTCTGCTTTTTTTTATAGTAGCTTTGCCTTGACTGTGTTGGGAGCTGGAGAAATACCAACTTTCTCCAGCAGAGTCCGCCGTGGATCCTCTCAGCTGAGCTGTCTGCGCACCTGCTGCTGATCATCTCATCTGGAGGACCAGACTACATAAGCTGTCTTCAGACCTTGCCTCGACGCCGCAGTGTCTTAATCAGTTGGTTAGCACCTAAGCCATAGATCCTCTGAGAACCTTGTTACTCCTGAGTCCTGTTTGGGTTCTAACCCTTTGTCTCTGCTTCCAGGTTTCCTGTTTTTCTCCTGTGAAGCTCTGGAAGAGCTTAATCTGCCGAGCCTGCCCTCCGAGCCAAACCTGAAGACCCACTCTCTGGATTTCCAAGCAGCTCTGGATACCGAGCTGGAAACTCAAGCCATGGTCAAACTCGTCTCTAGAAGTAAGACGCTGAAACAGCTTACGGACTCTGCAGAACCAAATCATCTCCGGACCCAACAGTTCCGCTCCCAAAGCCTCTTCTGCGCACTTCAAGGTACAAACCTGAACACAACCAAGATCAATCCCAGCCAAGCTTTCGCTAACACAACTGTCTCTCTCACAGACTCCAGTGAACCAGTCCCAGACCAGAACCAGTCTACTGTTCATTTAACTCATGCTTGTGCAACAATAAACTTGTTAAACTTTCCCTCTGAGTCGTCAGTGTTCTGCATCTTGGGCCTCTCTGTTTACCCATCATGACAGACTGATCCTGTTTGGCTGTGACTCCATCCTGGAGAGAAATATCAGCTGTGCTGCTGCCGTCAACACCTTTGTTTATAGATGTTGGAGATCAACCTGTTTTTTCCAGTGTAGTCCTGTTTCTCTGACTGTGACTGGCTGGATGTGCTCTCTTCATCCTCTAACAATGGAGTCAGAGCTCAGAGCTGGAGGTTTCTTTCTGTTAAAAGGGAGTTTTTCCTCTCCACTGTCGCTACAAGCATGCTTAGTGTGAGGACTTGCATTAGCTTGCTTAGATAGAAAACTTTGGATCAATTTGACTGTATGATCTGGTGAACTGTAAAGTGCCTCGAGATGACATGTGTTGTGAACTGGCGCTATATAAATAAACTGAATTGAATTGAATAGATATGAAA
>NW_015151222.1:390758-391607 GCF_000732505.1 Cyprinodon variegatus
AGCTGGATATATACCGAATATATATACAGGTGGATATTACTATAGAAAAAGGTTTTTACAGTTATGTACAATAGCTTATATACAGATGGGTTTTACTATAAAATTAATAAGTAAAGTTTGTCCAGAAGCTATCTAAATTAAAGTGCAGTGGAAGGTAATTGCATATTACACTTAAAGTACGTTATTGTACTGTGAATAAACAGTCGGCAGTGCAAATCAATAATCAGTCAAAGTGAGTTGTGCATATAAAGAGTTGTTATCATAGTAACAGTCAGGAGTGCAGGTGAACATTACAGTAAATAACAGAATAGCAAAATGGTGGTTGATGTGAGGAAGGAGAGTAGAGTCCATCAGTGAGGGTTAGAGTTCAGTAAACAGACAGCTCTGGGAAAAAGCTGTTCTTTAGTCTGCTGGTTCTGGTCCGGAGGCACCTGAACCGCCTGCCGGAGGGCAGGAGAGAAAGCAGTCTGTGGGCTGGGTGGGATGAGTCCTTCAGAATGCTGCGGGCTCCATGCAGGCAGCGTTTCTCCTGGATGTGAAGTTCCAGTGATGCGCTGGGCGGCTTTCGCCACCCGCTGCAGTGCCTTGCAGACTCGTCCCCGCGGCTCCCCGGGGCGCCGGCATGGCAGCGGCTGGGGGGCTTCCTCGGGGCTGTCTCTCCTCCTCCCTTGGTGGGGGTCTGATTTCCTGGGCTGGCCCCTCCTTGGTGCCTTCGCTCTTGGGGTCCCTTTGGGCGCCTGGGGCTTTGGGTCTCCTGGCGCTGGACTCAGTGCTCTGGGGGGGCGCCTCTTCGGCTCTTAACAACCACTATTGAGCATTTTTTCTATGGATAAACTTTATATGCAGAAG
>NW_015151222.1:394268-395862 GCF_000732505.1 Cyprinodon variegatus
GTTTTTGTCTCCCTGGAACAATGGCGTAAATGTTGGTTAGCAGAGAAAGCATTTGCTTAGGGGTCCATGACCTCTTAGGGGTCCCAGCATTGACACCACCTCATACTGAAGTGACTGACCGCACCAGACCTTATTTATACCGCAACACATGCCAGATGTCAACGTGATGGTGAGCCGTTTAAACACAACACAAAGCAGACAGTGCTACTTTTAATTACTATGTTAATAACTGTGTATAGTTCATTAGACGGTTGGTAAAAAGTACACTCATTTAATATGCTTCAAAGATCTTAAAAGAACAATGTATTTCAGTATTTTATTCTTTTACAATACAACCATAATCATTACGTACATGTTAGCGACGATGGATACCAAAAAGAGGAAAGAAGAGGAATGATGGAAGAATGAAAAAAACTTCCCAAAATAAACACCTTCTTTCAAAGAACCGAAGAGGGAGAGGAGGACGTTGCCGCTGCAGTGAGTAAAGATTACCACCAGGAGATGAATGGGGAGAGCATGGGTGAGGAGGGGGGCCGTGAGGACAATGCGAGATGGTATTTTTTTTATGCGAGTGAGAGCGTGCAGGAAGTACAATAATTCATGCATCATGTGCGGATTAGAACTACTGCAATTGCGTAGGCACAATTGCGGGATGTGTGTGTGTGTCTGTGTATGTTTCGGGTCGGTTGTCTACGGCGGGGGGGGGTTGGATAAGCATCTTCCTGAAATGAGTTTTTGGAACTTGGGATGTCTGTAACAGAGACTGACATTTTTTCCGGAATCCCACGGGATTCCCTTGGGATTCCTGTGGGCTGGGAGTCAGTATTAGTAACGATCAGGTGATTGGGACGGTACAGGATTAAACATTAACGGGAGCAGACGGGAGCGGGAGCAAACCAATAGTACCTAAAAAATAACTAGGATTGATGCCAAAAAATTAAATAAAATAGAAAGAAAAATAATCCAGTACTGGCACGGTGGCGCCATTTTGTAGTTTTTTTCCTTGAAGCCTACACTATAATGCGAGTCAAAAAAAACTACACGACCCAAAAACCAACAGTGCTTCCGCTCTGAGTTTTTCACCCGCGCTCAAAAACAACAATGGAGGGACCAACAGTTAGTGGCGAACTTGACTTCGAAAAGTTTGATTTGCAAAACAAGCTGAGAACTTTCAGATTCAATGTATCGGCAGAAATGTTATTGAAGACAACAAGAATGGGAGTGGTGCGGGAGCGGGAGTCATTCTGAATGGGAGCGGGATGGAAGTGGGAATAATTTCACCAGGAGTTGTCATAAAACAAGGACAGATGGACCCAGTATTCAAGGAGAGACAGTCAGTAGGAAAGTTCAAATGTTTATTAAATAAAACTAAACAAAAGCGGAGCTGTGGCTCGCGGACACTGCAGGCGGGGGGGCGGGGCACCGCCCAATCTCAGACACTCTGTATTGGGAGAAACACAGGTAAGTGACCACGATAAACTGACAGAGGATTATCTGAGTTGGTCACTTACCTGGTTTAACAGTCCAGACCAGGAATGTCCCAGTGCTGCAGTTCCAGAGGACATGCTGGAAGCCGATCCTGGTCAGGGATCCA
>NW_015151222.1:396190-397718 GCF_000732505.1 Cyprinodon variegatus
TGGGACGGGACAGGAGTGAAAATCCACTCCCGTGTCAGTCTCCAGTCTGTAACATGGGGTGGTGCGCTGTCACCAATGGTTCCATTCAAGGGGCGCAGTCACTATTTTTCCGTGTGTGATCATATACTGCTGAGAATAGCATAATTGTATCTTCTTGGCCGATTTATGGAACTGTGGCCGTATCCTGAACCTTTATCACGTCTTGTACTTCATATGGGGCCCACCCAGATAATGCTGCTTACGGGCCTATTGCTGTGTCGCTACGCCATTGCTCTGGAAGCAGACTCCTCGGAGGTTTTTGTGTTCTCTGTTTCCTCCCTTCTCTCCCCTAGTTGAATCTCATTCAGTTGAACTGTTTTGCCTCACCAGATGCTGGAGCAGGCAATGCAAAGTTATTCAAATCAACAGCTTTTGTTATCAGGCAGCTGGCTTCCATTGTGGTTCAAAGAATCTTTAAAGCCGTTGTTCTGTCAGATGAGCATACCTATAGTCAATACGTATGAGCAAGACGTCAGATTTGTGTTTATTCATAGTTTTGTTCAAATAATAAACTTTAAAAGCCTTTAACAGGCGTGTATCCCTTTAGTCCTGTAGTCAGATCGTCATAGGCTTAAAAAAACACCAAAGAGTAAGCTTTTTTTTTTTGTACACAACTAAAGGATACACGGCCATTAAGGTAGTTTAAATTTTATTTTTCGTGACAAAACTAAAGGGTATTGATTATGGGTATGCTGGTCTGACGAGGTATGCTCATCTGACAGAACAACGGCGTTTTTTGCAGAGGTCCGACAGTCAAATTATAATTTCTTTGAGTTTTTGATCTCCACAAGTTTGACATCACTGGAAAGTTTAGACTCTTTCAGGATCTGTGAATAATGGCCCTCAGGAGCTCAGGTCAGATGCTGGTTGGTAAAACCACATTCTAGCATAGAAATTTTTCTATGCTTCTCAAGTTTTCCCACCCTATGAATCACATCTCTACTTGGCTTTTTAATATCATTAATAATCATCATCATCATGATGATAATGATGATGATTATTATCATAATAATATAATTAATAATCATTTATTCATGGTGACCTTAGTGCAGCATTGCTATCCAGAAACGCAAACAAACATGCTCTAAAAAAAGCAACAATTGTGCTTTTTTTTTTTTAGGGCAGTTCAATCTACCTTGTTTAGAAACACTTCAGCCTTCTGAGTTTATCAGTCAAACTACAAGAGCCTGACCTTTTGGGGGCAGAGAACCTGACTTAGAAATTACAATAAGTTTCTACTGGTTGGAAGTATTGGAAAAAATAATCTGTTCTAACTCAGCTGTTGTTGGATATATTTTCTGTAAATAAATAAAGAAATATATACATTCCCAACTGATTAAAGAAAATATATTTTATTGAGGACTAAAATGTTTATATTTAATTTTCAGATCAAGATCCATAAAGTTTACAGCCTGTCTGTGTCATCAATGACTCCAACCTGTATCATCATTTAGAGCAGGGGTCACCAACATGGTGCCCGCGGGCACCA
>NW_015151222.1:399414-402285 GCF_000732505.1 Cyprinodon variegatus
TTTATTGAACAGGATGGAATCATTTCAGATTTAAAGGACTTTCAGAAGTTTGAAGCGACTTTTGAGCGACTTTTCCTTTAAATACCTTTTTATATTTTTTAATAACCTTACCTATTTGCACTTTCCAGGATAATTTTTCATCAAACCAAACTCCTAAGAATTTTAATTGCTTTACTCTTTCTAGTTCCTGATAATATAACTTCGGTTTTACTTCTTGATTTCTTTTTGAGTAAAAAGCAAAAATTTTGTTTTATGAACAGAAAATTAAAACTCCACTTCTAAGACAATTGTTCCATGTTATGAACTGTTTTCTGGACTTTCCCTACAATACATTTTATTTTCCTTCCGCTTTCCAAATAGCTCCATCCTGAGGCCTGCGAGTTAATGTTCAATAAAGGTTGTTATAAAAAAGAGAAGATCTTTGCACCCGGAAGGAAAAGCCCAGAATGAGGAGAAGCGCCTCTCTCTACAGGTAGGTCCGAGTCCATCTCGGCTTTTCTGTGTTTTCTAAAGAAATAAGCGATTTATTTTATTGCATTTTAACGTCTGCCCGTTCTGAGCATGTAGAGAAATGATGCGTTTATTCCAGGTTTTAATGTAAAGTTAGTTTAAGCCTGGCTCAGGTGTTTCTCTCTGATGGACGTCAGACGCTCGGTTTCTAAGGGAGCGTCCACAAATTACTAGGCAGCTGAGAAACGTAGAACAAACAACAGCTTCATTTCCTGAAAGCTGTTGGCTGCAAATCACCCCGGTAACTAAAACCAGCCTGTTCCCCGGAGTATGTGTGTATGGAGAGCCGTTAGTAAAGTTAAGCAGTAAAAAATTAGGAGCAATATTTATGGATATTTGGCATGTTTCAAGAGAAAAATATAGGGATTTATTATTTTAGTTAATATTTTTTTAATTATGTCATTCCTGTCAGCAAGCTAAATATTAATTTTACCAAACTAAATATTATTTAAGATGAGTATTTAGCTAGCTAAATGTTTAGTCAAAATAATGAATTTTTGGCTCCAAACATAATATTTAGTTTGCAAACTAAATATTTAAATAGCTTGGTGCTATTTTTATTTGGCATTTGGTTTGAATTTTATTTTTTAAGATGTTTTTTTTTTTTTTTTTTGGCCGTTATTTAATGCAGACAGGAAATTGGGTAACAAGAGAGGAGAGATTTTGGGCAAAGCGCAGCAGGCCGGGACTCCTAGGACAGCCGGTATACTCTGCAGCAGCGCCACCTGTCTGGACATTTTATCTAAAAATGCTCATTTTGTTTTCAGCTTCCAGAAAAATGCTGAATTTTCAGTAAGAAATCTGAGGAAACTTTCTTGAAGATTTATGAGGAAGAGATGCTTACTTTGGGGCAGACATGGGAAATGTGGAGTCAACAAGTCATCTCCATGTCATGTATTTAATCTACCCAGCCAATTAACCAGGTGAGTCTAATCTGCACAGGTTGGTTCACCTGCTTCAGTGGCTGGGTAGAACAGATGCATGACATGGAGATGACTCCACATTTCATATCGCTGCTTTGGGGATGCAGTCCTCTGGAAATGACTTCCCCAAACCCACCTAAGGACATATTTAGGAAAAAGGGATGAAGACTATAAACATTTTTAATCAACATCTGATTATTTTGCAGCAGTTTGATTAATTTGTCGGTTTTAAGGTGCTGTATTAGATAAAAGCTTGTTATTAAATTCTAGATTCGTCAAACCTAAACTGTAGATTTCAGTCCTTTAAAAGTCTAAAACATGTCACGGTGACTGATGTTTCTTAGGCTGCTTTGAATCATTTTCTGTTGCAGCTGTTTTCCAACCTCCACTTAAAAAAATTAAAAAACAGTGTTAGATGAAACTTGTTGTGGGGATGCCAAAAATGCCAAATAAAATGTTAAAATTGTAATACTTAATACTGTAGACATTTTTTTTGTTGCTTTTCTATAGCATTGGTAGAAATGATTATTTAAAAAAAAAAATAAAATACCAAAGATCATTTGATCCATTTTATTGATTAATTTGCTGTAATTGGTTAATGGGTTCATGTCTGGTTCTAAACTCACTCAAATAGTCTAATTTTGTGAGTTTTGGAATTGTTATAAAAATGATTATATTCACCTCATTTACGGGCTTGTGATTTAACTCTTTATTCACGTTTCCATAATATATTTTTAAAAGTCACCATATTAGGATGTTTTTTTGTCAAGTAAGATTTATCTCAATATTTGTCCTCGGTATAACTCCTGGTTACGGCCCTGTTTCTAAATGACTAATTCAGTTAGAATAATTCATCCCTCTGGCAGATTGGGGGTTTATGTTCTAATATCTGTTTTTCTGGAAGCAGAGCAGGAGATGGATGACAGAAACCTTCAGCAGGACTTTGAGGACCAGTTCAATGATGTGGTCTCCAGACTGCAGTCCAAGCAGATGTTCCAGTCTGATTGGGACATCGCTTCGTTTGCAGTTTTCTTCATCTTCATCGGTGAGAGCTGCGCTGCATGTGGGAGTAGACCTTTCAGCTCTAGTTGTTCTGGATGCTGAGCAGCTGGAAACATTTTATTTTCTTATTTTGGACTCAGCCAACCGAAGGTTTGCTTCACTAAACCAGGGGTTAAAAAACATTTCAGGCTCTGACCTCAAACATAACACAGACTATAACATACGCTACAGTCTGTAATTATATACAAATATGCAGTGGAGTAATTAAATACATTTTCTTGAATGAAATTTAATGAATAATTTAAATCTGTTATTTCATACTTATTTCATGGGTATTTTATTTAATTGTGCATTTCATAATTCAGTGGTATATTTGATATGAATTCAATATGAATAAAATATAATTAAATTCAATTCAGTTTATTTCTATAGCTCC
>NW_015151222.1:403154-405593 GCF_000732505.1 Cyprinodon variegatus
GAAAGTTTTAAGCCTAGCCTTAAAAGTAGACAGGGTGTCTGCTTCACGGACTAAAACTGCCTCCCATTCTACTTTTAGAAATTCTAGGAACCACTAGTAAACCTGCAGATTGAGAGCGAAGTGCTCTGTTAGGAACAGAAGTATGTACACCACCACCACCATTTGGAACCCCCATCCTAAACATTAGTGAATGCTAACTGGCTAATAAAAGCTAAACAAAATGTCAGTTACTCTAATACCTGATCTGCACCCATCACTGGTTTGAACAGTTAAAATTGTTTGTATTCATAGCTGCAACATGTTTCTTTGACTGTGGAGGCAGGGCGAGATCAGAGGGAGAGAGAAGCAGGAAGTTCAAGCCACCTCTTCCATCGATCGCGATGCAAAATCTGAGAACTCTGATAACATCACGAAACCAAACAATCAACAGAGCAGTTCGTTTACACGACTTCACCTCATATTTTCATCTCTTAGCGTAATATTCAGTAAAAACTCGCTGTGATGTCACATGTAACGGTTTACCCACCCACACTGAAAACAATCGCTCTCCTCCTTCTGCTCAGGTGTGGTCCTCACTCTGGTCATCCTGGTCCTGATCCGCTGCTGCTGCTGCTGCTGCTGTGATGATGAAAAGGTAAACACCCACAACTGATGATGGTCTAAGATTGTTAATAGAAAGGGACTTTATGAGAGAGCTCCCACACAAAGGCTGGGAGGAGACGGCGTGATGCCAGGATGGCGGGTTTCCACAGCCCCCCCTGAAGAAGAGAACGGTCCCCAGTGCCGTTTCTGGCAGCCATCTTAGATTTAGTCTAAGTCCTCAGGACTGCATCTATTAGTTTTGGTCACGTTTTAGTTATTACGATATGTCATAGTTCTTACTCGGTTTCAGTCGACTAAAACTTAAAAAGGTTTTAGTCAGTTTTATGTTGCAAAAGAAAAAAAAAAAGATTTACAATTTGGAATAACAACCAGATTCTTTCCCAGACTGGCAGCTCTATCCTAGATGCTACAGTAGCTGGGCATAGAATGCTGCCGTGCAGATCATCATTGCTGTTGGACAGAAAACTTTGATTTATAAAATTCAAATAAACTTTTTGATGAATTAATGTTCTACCTTATAAAAAAGTGTCTCACAAAAGTTGGGAAAATAGCAGATCTAGTTCAACACATCCTATCGGTTAATCTAGCCGACAAACGGGCTAACAACAACTACCATAAAGGAATGGTTTCAGACTCCAGGGTTTCCATCCCAAAGCAAACACTTCCTGATCTAATATGAATTCTGCTTTACACACAGATCAATAAAATCTGCAAAAAAAGAAAATAATAAAATCATTCTTCTTTCTATTTTGGCTATTTTTATTTTTTTTCTTCAGTTTCCCCCTTGGTTCCTGCAGCTCAGGGGTCAAAGTAGATTTAAATTCACAGGGCTTGATAAGAAAAATACAGAGAGAACCTCCATAATTGCCTTGTAATGCCATGGCAACCCCAGACCTAAAGTGAATTAATATGCTACTAAAATGTTAAAATATTCACAGGAAACAGAGAAAATGTTTTAATGAGAATACAAGCAAACATTTCCATCATATTTAAATAGATAGAAACGAGAATAATGAGAGAGAAATATTCAAAGATCTACGTATCCTTTCATCAGGATATTTATCCAAAAATAAACGGAATGCAATGATTTTTTGGGGGGGATTTAAGGGTTTCCTTTGAAATTAGAGAAATTAAAGAGTGTTTAGACTCACCTCTTGTGAGCTGGAAGAAATAAAATCTCGATAGTTAGACAAAGAGATTCTTTACGCTCGGCAGAGGATGATCAGCCACATATAGTTTATTAAGTAGCAAGAGGAGGAAAAGGGGGGTGGGGGTTGTATACTTGCCTTATACTTGCCTGCAGATAGCGCCACCGTGCATCTATATATAGAAGTTCTGTTACTACACCACCACACAGTGAGTGATTGCTGCAAATGTGCCCAGCTTTGAAAGCGTTCTTTTTGTCCCAGCAGTGCAGATCAAGATGTTTTTTAGGAGTGGCAATGGAATCATGATGCACTGTAGGCTATGTAATGTGTTTGAGGCAGTCAACCAAAATCCTGGATGATTTTGAAATTCCTCCTTGACATTTTATTTCTGTCTGAAAAAGTAGGATATGTCCGTAAAAAAGAGGACGTCTGGTCACCCTAACTAAAGTATTCTTTGTAATGTGGCGGAAGCCAAACTAGTTTTTGCAATCTTTCTTTCTAAATTAAATCTGTTTGGTTGATTTTGCTTTTTATCCTTTGAGTATTTGTGATTTTTTAAAATAACTATAAAGAAAGTGTTTTTTTTGTTTTGTTTTTTCAGCTTATAGTCATGAACCCATTACCGTATTTTCACGACCATAAGGCGCACCGTACTAAAAGGCGCCGTCTCAGTCATGTGTCCCATTTC
>NW_015151222.1:406398-407990 GCF_000732505.1 Cyprinodon variegatus
GCGCTAAATCAGACATGCCAATTTCCCCTTCTTCGCTGTCAGTCACTTTCCTTGCCAGGCATTTCCTCAGAAATAATGCCGGCTTTTACGAAAGCTTGAACAACAGAGCCAGCAGAAACGTTAGTCCAAGCATCTACAATCCATCCGCTAACGGTGGCGTAACTTGCACGGCGCTGCCTTCCACTTTTTGTGGAATTATTCTGCCGGCAGAATATGTTCGCTTCTATTATCCTGCTGCCTGCAGTTTAGATTGTACCAGTTAGTTCTGATGTGCGGCTGATGCAGCTTTGCTGCTCTGGCTGCGCGGTGCAAAAGTGTGTCTGACGCGCGTTGGGCGGAGCTACTCTATCCTTTCTTTGCCTTGCAGCTATAATTGCTGTCCAGCAGCAAAACTTCAATTTTTCCATCTTGAGCTGCAGCAGCGCGTTGGCGGCGCCTCAGATGCTTAAACGCTCCCAACGCGCTGAGCCTGCTGCTCAAAACGCGCTGCGGGAGCTTTTGCTGCGCCTTGACACGCGTCAACCATTGACTTTGCATGTAAACTCGCTGCGCCTGCTGCACCTGCTGCGTCCGGTTCACACCGATGTCAAGCGGTTGAATAACAGCGAGCACAGCTTAATTTGTTTCACCATGTTTTTAACATCGGCTGTGAGATGGGCACGCATGGAGTCACAGATTAACAGCGATGGTGATGAGTGGAAAAAAACCACCTGGTCTCCTTACATTCACCTCCCTCAGCCACTCTTTCATCATCTCCTTAATGAGGAGTTCTACATGGTGCATGGTGGTCTCAGAAGTACATAGGGCGCGCCGCACATTTTGAGAAAAAAAAAGACGTTTATATGCGCCTTATAGTCGTGAAAATACGGTATTTTGCTGTGTGTTTCAGAAATAATGTTAAATAAAGGGGATATCTTTCTGCCTTCCTCCTTTCAGCCTCGCAGGAGAATGGTTGGCATAGAGAACTACGGGCTGCAGCCCTGAGTACCGACCCAGTCATGGAGCAGAACCTGCAAACCGCCTTCCTGCTGCTCAGGACACCCAGCTGGAATTAGAAAGCTTCTTCTTTTTCACATTAGATCAAATCTTGTTTGTTAAAGCCTTGGAAAAGGCGGCACACGTGATTTTTTTCTCTCCAGTCAAATCTTTGTGGTTCTTATTGCGGGCGGGGTAACACCAGAACCGCAGGGAGACGTCGGCTGTCTGCATTTTTAGAAGCTGTTTAGTTTTTTTTATTGCTGAAATGATTATAACTGAATTGAGTTTTTACGTAGAAATAAAATGCTTGCTGTGTCGCTCCGTGTTCTGTTTGGTCAGTAATGACTGGGTCCACTGGGCCACAGCAGGGGTTCTGTGACGGATCATCGGATGGTACTAACCCAGAAAATCTGCCAATCTGGATTCTGCTCATTTTTCATGTTGGTTTCATGAACCAAGCCACTAAAAATCTGTTGATTGGTCCTCAATTGACATACAGTCATTTTGAATAATATGTTTGGATCTAACTAGGACTGTTTGGGCATCTCAGGTCCCGTTCCAGTTCACCAGATCATCCAGTCAGATGATTCAGTTTTCTATCTAAGGAAAACCAG
>NW_015151223.1:0-1636 GCF_000732505.1 Cyprinodon variegatus
AACCTCCAGGTTTTACCTCATGTTACCAACAGTGACTCTGATCCTGGAAGAATCCAAAATCTGCCCGTAAAAAAAGGAGGGAGCCAGAAATGTCTGTGGCCTGATGCGGCCATCTCATTGCTGCCCCTTCATTACAGCTGACGGTCACAAACAACGGCTCTTCTGCTTACCTGACCAGATAAATGTTCTGGAAATTGACTCCACTTTGGTTAAAAAGCGTTCCTTTCATTTTTATAACAAGTGTATAATCCTACTGTGTCGCCACAATGAAATCTTCCCATTGATGTTACAGCTTTCAGAAAATAAAAGCGTGTGAATGAAAATATTTTTTTTTCCTGCACTATTATTTATTTTACTGACTGATTTCATTGAAGTGGAATATTGAAGGAAGTTTAAGTCTTACGCCCAGAAAACAGGTTCCACATCCATACTAATGCTTGCTAATCTGTTAAAACAATTACTGGCAATTAGACCAAAGGTATATCTTTCATTTGCAAAAAATATATAAAAAATGGCTCATATTGCTGCTTTGGAGAAAAGCTCTGGTGAAAAGAACTCGTATATTTTGAAAAAGCTGAGAGGGTTTCTGCCTCATTGCTCCAGTAAGTTAAAACAACTAATTTCCCTTTGCAAATTACTTGGACGGGTTTAATGCTCCGTATGATAGATTACATGTAGAGTGGAGGTTTTCTGTCTTAAATTAGGATCCATCTCTTGCATTTGCATGCAGTAGCTGGATTTTACGGTGCTGTTTAACCACACACATGCAAAGCGGTCAGTGAATTGCCCTTGACCTGCAATGAGTTCCTTTTGTCCTTACTGACTGGGATTCCCGCACCAGTAAAATGTTTTAAAGTGGGCAGACAAAAGAAAGAGGGAACAAAGACCAACCTTGTCTTTTGACATGGTTACCAGATGTATAGCTGCTCCCTGTGGTAAGAAACTCTCGTAAGGTGTTTACTAAGACGCCGTCTCTGCAGAAGGCGGGTTTCTCCATGTTACCTTGGACTCCCCTCGGTTTCCCCCATTCATGTGTGGAATCTCATTGTTGTCTGAAGCATCATTCAAACTGGTGTTTTAGGGGCGGGGGGGGGGGGGGGGGTCCCAGTTCATTAGAGTAAGGGTTTCATGGGTTGGGGAAGGGAAGAGGTGCTACATCTTCTAGTGACAGTGGGATTTAGGGAAAGGGCCGTACGGTGGCGGACTGGCAGAGCTGAGAGAAAGCAGTGGGAAGTTGGAAGATGGGGTCTTCCAGTGTGGTTTTTATCGGGCTGATCTACACGCTGAGGACTATGAGCACAGCAGGTCATCTGGAGCCCATGGTGGAGGGTGAGTGCACTCTATATACACAATTTATTTAATACTCTCATTGATGCTGGCTTCCTGCTGAAGTAGACAACCAGAGTGATATATTCATTATATTTATACAGTAGAGAGCAGTCCATGTCACACTTGACCCTAAGTTTCCTTCCCATGTGCAAATCAGTTTATTTATGTGTATACAGCTGTGTGTGTGACCTTATAAGCGGGGATCTAATGTCAAACTTTTTAATTGTCAGCATGAATATATAAGTACGGAAGAGGATTAGGGCCACTGGAAAAAAAAAAAGTTAACTGATTTTTTAAATTTTATTTC
>NW_015151223.1:2735-6257 GCF_000732505.1 Cyprinodon variegatus
ATAATGAGAAATATGTGTATAATACTACTGTTAAATGAGGAAGTTATGTATACAGATAGCTCTCCTCTATCAGTCCGGCTCCAAGATGTGCCCATATCCTGTGTATTTTTAAAGACATGATGGCTGTCCTGATTAGATGACCTCCGTACACACAGTGACTTCCACAATGTGAAGGAAGGCCTTCTACTCTGTCTAATCTGGCTAACAGAATAACAATGCACATGATGTATTTGATTTTTTTCAGCCAATGAGAGATTCTCACTTTATTACAAACTCTAGTTTTTAACTTATTTCATTTTTGCCCTAAGTTGCTATATCTGCTCTAAAACAGCTGTGTATATTTTTATTCATCAGATTAGAAATAGAATTCAAGAACTCACTCCAATAACACTTGTTTAACAAACTGAAGTAAGCTAAGCATCTCACCCTGATATAAATCCAAGAAACTATTGGAGACAAAATCCCCCTCAGCTATCAGTCTTGAAGGAGTACAAAGTGATCTGTATGGGTCGATGTCCAGAAATGGAGAAAAAAACAGAAGTCCATCCTAAATCTTTGTTTTACCATTTATTTTACCAGACAGGATAATAAAGTTGCATTAATTTATAAGTCCTAAAAAAGCCCTGAAAACCAAGAGAGGACATAAAAGCTCATCTCACATTTAAACACAGGAAGCATTCTAGTAAAAGAACGTCACACTGACAAAGAAACATTGCAGTGATAAGGTGATGATTTAAGACTGATTGTATGACAGAAAACCATGACTGTCTCGTCCTCAGGCACTTCTGTTATAAAGCAACGCAATGATCCAAAGCACAGCAGCAAGTCGACTTCCGAATGGCTCAAAATGAATTTAAATGGAATAGTCAAAGAGGGGACTTAATTTGAAATCAGGCAATGTTCAAGATTCTGTCATGAGTGGCCAATTAGTTCATCGCAAGGGTTGGATTCTTCCTTTGGTAAATGAGTTATCATTAAATTAAAACTATATTTGGTCATATATTTAAGTTCTTTTTGACTGTCAGTAACATTTTTCCTTTGTCTCAAATATATAAATGTTAAAAGAAAGTAAGGGGGGAAAAAATCTGTGAGGAGGCAAATACTATTTTATGGGACTATAGACCAAGATATCTTCAAATTAGACGGTATTCAGTTTTAATTTCCCATTTTTTACCTTCCCTAAAAGTGCTTTTTTTTGACCAAGTTTTTTCACCATATTTTTTTTTCATCAGAGCTTAATGAAACCGTAATTTGTACCAACGCCCACATGGACGTCATCATTCCAAGTGCTTTTTTCCTCAACAAGGTGCCTCCAGTTTATGTAAGCAAAACTGTCCAGTTTTTTTCTATCAGCTCACAGGCCTGTGATCATAAGCCAACATGAAGGGGTGCGTTTTGCTTGAAAATAACATTTTTGTTTTATTATGTTTTTCCCCATAGGTTGAGGATTTGCATCTAAATGATCCAGAATGTCGTGGAGAGGAGATCGGGGACGACTTTGTTTTTAGCATAAGGACAAATCTCTCAGACTGTGGGACCATAATGGTAGGACGTTAAACCTGCTGAGAATTCCTCTTTTAAAGCCCAGAAGTTTTCTTGGTCAGGTTGAATTTGCAGCCATCCGATTAATCAAACGCCACACGTGAGCCCAGACATTTAGAACAGCTCCTTACAAATGACTCAACTTTAACTGCTATGGAGACAAACTGCACTTGGTATCGGCATAATAGGCAACATAAAACTGCCACTGTAATATATTTTCTATTTTATGAGGGCTACCTTTGTTCTTGGGGCCAGTTCTCATCTAATTAGGGTTGATTTAGCAGCAACTAGCTGCAGTATTATTAACAGGATTTTGATTTGTATAACTAACACAGCAAGGTTAAAAAGACAAACAAATAGAGGCATAAATTAACTATTGAATGAGGAGAAAAGAAAAAAGGACTCTTTTTTCATCAGGAATAAAATGTGCTGTTTTCCATTACTCAAACCAGGAATAAGACCTTGAATGTCTATATATAATTTCATGAAATGCACCGATTATTTGTGGGGGAGTGGTGGCCTAGTGGTTAGGACAAAAAGCTTGGAATCCTCAGGTTCTGAGTTCGAGTCTCACTGCCACTCTGAGTCTCTGAACAAGACCCTTAACCCCCAATTGCACCCCACGATGGCAGCCCACTGCTCCCCAAGGGGATGGGTTAAATGCAGAGATAAATTTCTCCAATATGAGATCAATAAAGTTAAATTATCAATCATTATTAAAGTTCACTGAATTGGAAGGTGGGAAAGCACAAACCGTTTCCAGTTGTTTTTATGAGCTTTAGAGAGCTCTAAATCCCTGCTGCGGCATTCAGTTCTTAAACTGCTCACTTGGAATGTTTTAAGGTTTGTTAAAAAAAAAGGAAGCCAAAGGTTAAAGCAGCTTTTATCGGGGAAGCAAACCCTGCCAGCGCTCCACCTCGGTGTTTTATAAGGTTCCTGCACAGCAGCTGACGAAAGTAAGCCTGCACACAGGATTATATGTTTCATTTTACAGCTGCTGCAGCTGTCAGTGCTGCTTTCACCTTGACCAAACCGCTTTAGAAACTTCGTTGTCTGGAAAGAGAAGATGGGATGTTTAGGTTGATGGGTTACGTATTTTCATTGTAACATGAATGCAGCCCTGCTTACGTCCTCTGTGATATTTCATTGTGGAGCCTTTAAATCTCTAATAAGAACCAGAGGGAATTTGATTCTCAGTGTGAGAGATGTAAGTAGTTCTTATGGTTTGCTTTAAAGCAATGTTTCCAATATCTCACAACAGAGGTGTTAAAATATATAACAGGATGATCTAAACAGTGATTTATTGAGCTTGAATAGGACAGACCGAAAAAAATATGACTATTAATGAAATTTAAGGTCATTTAAACATCTTTTTTTTTATTATTTTTGTTGTTGTTTTTGTTTTTTTACAAATATGCAATAGCCCCTCTGAACCAACACTTTGTTCAAAACACTCAGTGCAAAAGGTCAGTTTGCCATGTCTCCGTCATATCGAATAAAGATTGTTAGCTTGATTTAGATCTGGTCTTTGACTAGGCCAATCTCTTCATGTATCCCATTTTATTGTAGCACTGGCTGAATGTTAAGTAAGGAATACATTCTTACCAAAATTCTGACCATCTGGCTTATCAGTGCTGAAGAAAAACTTCCCCACATCATCATACTGTCACCACCATGTGCCATTATAGGATAGGTTGCTCATTGTGATGTACAGAGTTAGGTTTCGCCCTCTATATTGTTCTCGGTTGTTGTTTTATTTAACTAGAGCAGCATCTTCCTCATGTTTACCTTATTACCAGCATGACTTACGGCTACTTCTGCTGACTTCCTGCCTCTTTTCCATAAATTACAGATTAGTGGAGCCTCATCTGTTATTCTCCATCTTCCCTTAAAGGAATAGTACACCCAAAACATGATTAGCCTTCATTTTCTACTCACCCCCATGCTGAACAACACTCTGGAGTACTTTTTTGATATCTC
>NW_015151223.1:6950-12239 GCF_000732505.1 Cyprinodon variegatus
TGCAGTTGTGGTATACCTTTTCATTTTTAGATCACTAATTGAAGCAACTTTTATCACAATGACTTTAAACTTGTTTTCCTTTTCTCCTACACCGTTTACATTCTGATAACTGCTACACTTTATAAATGGTAATGTTCATTTCTCTGTTGTAAGCTGCTCATTCACTGTCGAAACGCTG
Source organism: Cyprinodon variegatus (assembly GCF_000732505.1). NCBI lineage: Eukaryota > Metazoa > Chordata > Actinopteri > Cyprinodontiformes > Cyprinodontidae > Cyprinodon > Cyprinodon variegatus. The sequence continues at coordinate 7,129 of NW_015151223.1, forward strand.
TATGCATCGAAATTTCGTTTTGTATACACTCTGTGAATACAAGATGACAATAAAGTTTGTCTAAGTCTAACTTGAGATGTTTGAAGATGAGGAACTAGTTTTATAGCCCAACTCTTCTTTAAGCTCCTGCATGATTTCCTTCCTGACCTGCCTGCTGTTTCTTGGTCTCCATGACGCTGTTTCACTGATGCTAATACACATTTATTTGTTCTTTTTTTATTGAAAACTACGTAGGCTATCATTTTACCTTCAGTTATGATTGAATTTGTGTTGTCAAATCTCGCAAAACCCCTACACTGCAAAAAAAAAAAAAAAAAAAACTTAAATGAAGAGTATTTACCCTTAATTTAAGTTGGTAAATAAGATTATTTGCCAATGGAATGAGTATATTTGCTCTTAAAATAAGATAATTAGATAATATGCTCTTGAAATAAGACGATGCAATTGTTTTTTCTTATTTTAAATGTAAATTGTCTTGTTACACCTTTTTTTTCAGTGTCTCACTTACCTCATAGATTCAAGAAAAAAATCCCTCTTTTTTAGAAAAATGACTTATATAGATTAAATTATTTTGCAGTGTATAAACTTCTGCAAAAATATGTGGCTGTTGGCAACTTAAAAAACTCCAGAGTACGAATGCTTTCGGAAATACCTGCTCTCCTCAGCGTGCCTCTAACTTTAAACATGATGAAAATGTCTCTTATTTAACGACTGCCCTGAATTTAGGGTTTCTTGATCTCTCCATAGGTCTCTGATGAAACACACATTATGTTCATCAACACTATACACAACAACTATTCAGACGTCATCACAAGGAACTACATAAACATCACATTTGTGTGCCGCTACCCCATAAACTACATGGTGCAGCAACCTAACAGCGAAAACATGATCCGAGTCGACCTAAGGTTAGTGTTTAAACCTGTTTTTCCCCGACATCTGATTTTTAAATGAAAGCATTTTAAAGGTTTTTCTTCTTGTTTTGTGTGTTTCTGATTCCTCAGAAGCATCATTCTAAGTACTGAGGAGGGGAATTTCTCAGTTTCAATGCTGTTGTACAAAGATGAAGCCTTTGAGGACAGATGGACGACCATGCCTTCTCTCACACTAAATGAAAACGTCTTTGTGAAAGTTTTCATGGTATCTGTGCATCACTGATAAAGATCTTAAAATCACTGTAATACAAGCATTTTATTTAAAGAAATTTCCTCTTTAAGGAAATTTGTTCAATGGAGATAAATATATTAATGATTAATACTGTCAATAAAAAAAGTCTGTCCTTTTTTTTTAATTATATGCTTTACTATAAAGTTGACCTGACATTCTAGGATCTTTAAATTGGAAATTTAAAACTTTCTTTTTTCTCAAACCTGCTAGTTTAACTAAAACCAGATAATACTAAATGTCAGATAATACTAAAATGTAAGCTTCTTGATAACAAAAGTGCCTTTGTTTTGTGTAAAACAAATGGATAAATCGAGGAAAAGTGCCTCATCATTACTGCTAAATTACAGGGAAGATCCATGATGCTGTGGGCCTGTTTCTCCTCTAAATGCACTTAAAAAAACATGAATGAGACATTGTTCTTTTAGCATGATAATGCTTTAAAACATTTAATCAAATCTTTGACCATAAGACCTAAATTTTAGTTAAAACATGTGGGTTCAGTTAAAGAGGAGCCCAGACTCTAGAGCATCTAGAAAGAATAAACAAAGAGGAATTATCAGATATCCCCTTGCTTTATTAACTGTAAAATGTGTAAAAAAAAAAAAAAAAAAACTATGGGGAGATAGTATTAGGGGTAATGCGGTAATCAAGCCACTAATTATTTAGTTTAAACAGTTATATCCTAACATGATTTATCCTCATTAAATGAATGTTTTTATATTGAGTCATTTTATTTTTCGGAAAAATTTTTCAGTGGGAAAATATGGTGCTGTAATTAAAGATTTATTTATTATAGTGTGTTTTAGACAATTTTACCAACAGCAACAATAAATGTTTGTTATTTCGATTTATTTTTACTCAACAGTTTGCAGTTTTTTTACCCAGACTACCCAGGAAAAATGTCCTGTATTTATTTCCTTGCCCATAATGTAAAGAAAATCCAGTTAAGTCAAATAACGATGAAAGTAGGTCATGCATGCTTGGCATTGACAACTATCTTAGGATTATCATCATTATTTTAAACCTGCTAACGTTAAGCAATATACCTTGCGGTTTGATGTCCTAACTAATCTTGGAACACTCCAGTCGTGACTAGACACTCATGTGAGAACGTTGGAACATCATCCCTAGTCTGTTATTGCCCCTTGGACCAGCTGTTGTTTACGTGTAATGACTCATCATTTCACAACACATCATGAAACGTGTTTTGGCATGCCTTCAGGATAGCTTGATTGTCACTCGACCTTCCCTTTTTCAAAGATACCAGCTCATCTGATGCTGCGTTTGGAGAGATGCTGGGCCACGCCCACCAGCGATCCTTATGGCAACATCCAGTACACCTTCATCAGAGACAGGTAGTTACCATAATCATGGAACATTTCTTAACATTTTCATCTCAACTTGCTTTTCTACAGCTGTAAACATTTGAGCAAGACAGAGTCATTAAATGAGAAGCTGGTTTGAGTTACACTCTATTTCAGTGTTATTGCAGCAACAAGCTCTAAGTCGTCTTACAGCAGTGCTGTTGAAATCTGAAATAAGAGAATTTGTTGCCTAGAGATCTGGCCAGACAACAAATCTCAAAGCCAGGTCATGTGACTCCAGTCTGAGAGGCCACATGCGTTTCAGTTCAACAGCTGTGCATGTCCTTGACAACCGGGTAGTATTTGCTGCTGTTAGTGACAGCGAAGCTGTGAGCCACAGTGGATTTCACAATGCCAGAGAAAGAAGAAGGATATTAGCTGATGACATCCAGTAATGATAAAAGCTTAAATAGATCAACTTCAATGAAAAATTCAGAATTGATGAGGTTCTATAAAGCAGATAATATCTTACCTACCTGTCTTACTGTCATCATGGATCTAAATCCAGATTAGCAGGACTCTGAGGCTTGAGTTTAACAGTTTATATGACAGACTAGTGTCCTAAAAAACAACAACTTGAAGCTTAACCCCTAGAACGCTACGGACCCACCGGTGGGTCCAGCTGCTACGTGACCTCGTAATTTTAACAAACCCCCAGTATTGATGTAAAAAACACATTTGGCACAGTTTGGTGACATTTATGGATAAATGTGCCAAAATGGCCCCTCCGCCTAAGAAATTTCTCACTAATACCATTCTAAAATAAATATGATTCATCTGATTGAGTCCAAATTTGGTATATTTTTACACAACATTTAGATTTAAAAGTCTGTACTACTTTTTTGTGCTATAAATAATATTTTGGTAGTGTTTTGCAATGTTTATTTCAAAGAAAATTTTGGCGAGGTTCAAAAAATGCAAAATATTTTGTATTTTGTCCCTAATATTTCAGGCAGGGTCAAAGCTACAATGGTGCTGACACCAGAAAACCATTCTATGACATCTTACCTTTACAGACGTACCAAAAGTTTCTTCTTAAATCTAATAGCTGTGAGGCTATAAGTGATTTACTTTTGTGTGTTTTTGTCAGGCAGAAATTTATTTATACCCCCTGAGGGTGTAAGAGGTTAAAACATTAAAGTGGTTAATATGAACATTGTCCGATTTAGATGAGAAATGAAGTTAGAAGTTTGGCCAAATATTCTTCCTGCATCAACAACTACCGTAATGAAAAGAGAACAACATTCAATAATAAACAATAAATAAACAATAAAAGCAGTCAGAGTAATTGTGAGGAAAAAAAAAAAGATTTGTAAAATGCAAATGGAAAAAAAAAAATCACTCAAACCATTGTAGTATTTTTTAGCCTTCTGGTGAACTTTTAAAACATTGGTGACGCATCGTCTCTTATCTCTGTTTTTCTTAGAAATAATCAGAAATCTTTATATAAATATTCTCCCAACTCAAATGTAATGATTTTACAGTTGAACTTAGCCATTAGCTTTAGCCTCAGTGACTAGTTCATCTAGATTTATACAGCATTAAGACACCAAGAGATTTATCTACCTCAGGACTGGTGACTGGTGTTTATGATGCTTTAAAATAAACATATTTAAAACCTTCTTAACTATCCAGTTTTAGCTCCAATCGTTTCTTTTTTTTTTTTTTTACACCTTCTCAGTTGTCCAGTGCTGGCCAACAAGCAGACTCTCAGTGTCCTGAAGAACGGTGAGGGTCCAGAGGCCATGTTCAGGATCCAAATGTTCAAGTTTGTTGGCAGCTCTTACACTTATGTCTTCCTGCACTGCAACGTCCAGATCTGCCACAGCAGCCCGAATGTGTGCAAACCTGTGAGTGAGTCCAGTTACACACACACAGCCCAGGGTGACAGTCAGCCAGCTCAGACGAGTGCTCTGCTAAATGTAATATAGACTCATCAAGCCTGACACTTTAGCACTCCTTATTTCAAATCCACTGACTTGTGAAACCAGTAAACTACACAGCTACTAAATAGATTTACATACAACATACTGTATGTATATATATTTATACACACTTATATGCATATATATATATAGTATCTAAAGGAAAAGAAAGGGAAGAAAACGTTTGCATAAATTTTATTAGGAAGAACTGTATTAAAGCTGTAAGAATATGTCTTTCCTTAAACGAGACACAATTTGTGTAACCGGTTGTTTGTCATCCACCATGCTAACTAACACCTCTTCAGCTATGACTTCCCAGCTGTCATATATTTATCATTATCAAGCGGGCTTGTTTCTCTATGGAGAATGGGTAATATGTACATTTAGCGCCAAAATGCATTCAACTCTTGGAAATAAAACCCTTCCTAAATATATTTATGGCCAGATATCCCCACCGTGTGCTTATATTGGCACACAAATGTTTAAATGGGCAAATTAAGGCATCTGGAAATGGTGTCTATAAATAAATCATAAAAGGAATCATATTTGTGGATATCAACATTTCTCCTCCTGATATTGTGCTTTATTTATTTAGATTTTTCTGTGACATCACACAAGTACGGAAGAGGATTAGGGCCACTGGAAAAAAAAAAAA
>NW_015151223.1:13655-31375 GCF_000732505.1 Cyprinodon variegatus
TACTTTTTTTTTTTTTTCCAGTGGCCCTAATCCTCTTCCGTACACAAGAAAGCATTGTATGGAAGAAAGAAAAAAATAAAATAAAGTTATCTTTAGAAGCTTTTTTTTACTATAACAGTGACCTAAAACTGGAAATGTTTCATCCAATTTAATGACTGTAGTTGTTTTTATTCTACATTTGCTGCACAGAACTGCACTACTGCAGATGGTTTTCTGAGGATACGGAGAGACATCCCATTATCCCACACTGTGTCCTACGGGCCTATAAGACGACTTTTCACTGCCAGTGAAAAACCAAATCCGAGTGCGTAGCTTTACAATCTTTGTAATTTAGTCACTTTATAAAGTTAAAAGAGTTCATATGGAGGATGTTTCAACCACGCACGTTTCCCTGTAGATCCCAGCGGTATCCCTCCAGTAGAGACACTTGTCCTTGGAGGTTTGCTGGTCATCTTGCTGTTCATCACCGGGGTGTTTGGGAGGCTGTGGCTTCGCTCCAGACGTTTCTATCCAGCACAGGAGGCACAGCTGACGCTGTCTAATATTCACCACATCTCTGAGGTGGCTTCATGAAAGGAGGCCTTTACTGAACAACTGGACAGAGAAAAACTAAAGTGTACAGATTTTAACAATGAACGCTAAGTTTGTTTTTTGTTTGTGATTTTTAAATTCTTTTTTCAAAAATTACTTCGTCTTTTTTCTCTTTTTTTTACATTTCACAGAGTGTGATTTAGCAGCTTTAATAAAAAACAAAAAGTAATTTGTGTTTGTTTTGAGAATTCAAAGGTGCTGATCGTGTAAAATAAACATGTCAAATGTTTCTTTGTCCTGAAGTTGCCTAAAGTCACATTAAAGTTATTTTAGATATATGTTTTAAAACACTCAGGGTATTTCCCCAGGCTGTCTATTTCAGTACCTCAGCCATAGCGTGGTGTCCAGGTATGGCAAGCCATTCATTTTTACACTTGTACTGGAAAACTAGTTCTCCTTCCCTTTGTGACTAAATTCTAGACTTTTTAGCGATCTGTAATTAATTTTGTTTAATGACACTTGGCATTGTTTGTCGATCACTCATGGTTTGGAAATTATCTCTACTATACCTTTTTTTTGAGGTTTTAACTTGAACTGCTCATCTTTTTTTCATTATTTGTGCTTCTTTCCTCTACAGACATTCCAAGGTGCGCTATTGGCACACAGTTAGAGAGCCATAATTTTGAAGTCATTAGGAGAGCAAAAGAGTACATAATTTTCTGAAACTATTCATTGAAAGTAAAATATTGGAAATATTCTAAACTATAAACATTTCATAATCACTTTATTAATCCCTTGCGGGAAATTCTTTTCTTGCAGTGCAGCGGTGTACAGAACAGAGAAAAACTAGATTCTAAGTACAATAGAGCAAAATGTAATACAAGACTCTGAGATCATAAACATAATAAAAACTTTATGTGGAAAACAGACTGAAATGTTTGGCTTTAATTTTCTTGTTTTCAGAAATGTGGCCTCAGTAGTGCTAATGATCACCTGTGCGCAGGCTCGGACTGGGAACGATTTTCGGCCCTGGCAATTTTTTCATCTACACCGGCCCATTTATGGACCTCCAACATAAAACAATACAATATAGAGGCAGACAGGCACTTCTTCAAGAATGAATACATGAAAGCTCAGCGGTGTGTAAACATTCACTGTGAGTCTAGGAGGCATGTGGGCAATGAAATGGAACAATGCAAACAAATGCAAAACCCCATCATGTACTGCAACATATTTTTTACAAAATATTCAAACACATGTTCACCAAATATAAGAGGAACATCATAGTTTAGTTTAAAGAAAGTATTTCAGTTTTATTATAATTTGTTTTGCTGCAAGGATTGTACAGTTTGAAGAAATAGAAAATGACACCATATGCAAACCGTCACAAGAATGTGCATGGCAACTAAGGAAGGGCTATACATACTGCATGCATCATTAAAGTAGTTAACATTGTATTACTTCTTAAGATCCTTGATTTATTTATTGTCACAGGTAGGTGCTTTGGGCCCGGAGGGCCAGTCCTAATTTCAGCGTGCGAGGGCCAAGTGAGTCCAAGCCTGCCAGTGCATGCTATGGAAGAATTCAAGGTGAATGATGGTGGGCATGGCCTCAATTCTACAGTAAACACTTATGTGTATGTAAATGGTACATAGATCTAAGTATCCTCTAAATGCCTCTATTTGGTACATTCACCTCCAGGAATATTCCTAGCCTTTTTGCTAAAATTCTGCTCAATACCTTTTGAAAGTTTAACACTACACAAAATCCTTCAACCCTCAAATGACTGTTAGAATATTCAGATATGCTAAATAATTAGGAAGCAAAAAGGAACCATAGAATATAAAAATCTTTTTCAGAGAGAAAAAAAACTTTGGCATTAATTGACTATTAGATTTACCAGAGTTACCTTTTTTAGTGTTATTTTCAGCTGAAACAAGTAATCGTGTTATTGTATGGACTGGTTTATTTTATCGACATATGTTGGTATGGTTGTATTTCATAACGGCTTGCCATACATCACCCATAAAGCTAAATGTGATGGGTCACTTTACGTGATGACGTAGCGCTGCGACGTCCCAAACCAGGATCATCACCCGGAGAGAACCAAAGGACCCAGACCAACCGAACCAGCCGCCGCCAGTTAGTTATAGAAGATTTAAAGTTTTATTTTTTACTACTTTAAGTTGTTTATAGATCGTTATAGTTAACTGTTCCTCAAAAACAACAGAAGACATATACAAAGAATATTCTTACCATATAAAGAGCCCAGAGACTGCAGCCACCCAGGTAGGTTTCCCTCTGAAGCTACCGGTGAGCTAACAACTGATGGGAGAGTTGTAGAAGCTAATGCTAACATTCCTGCGTTGTTTAGTTTAAAAAAGTTTTCTTTCCAGTCGGTTCACCGCTTTTTCTGTAGCATTTTTATGGAAAATGTAACTTTTTGTTCCTCTAATCTTTCTAGTAAAATAATTGAAGACCGTTTTGAAACATGTTGGGTACGCATTACACCGGCTGTTGTTGTTTACGTTAATCTGATTGCTAAGCTGCCAGCTGTGTTTGCGTAACTCGCATGTCTGCTGCATCAAAGACTTGACCAATTATTATACTTTATACCTTTTATATGAAAGTAAAACGTTTTGTGGATTTTTTTAATATTTTAGAAGTATGAATCATTTCACACTTATAAACCCTGCCTGGTAACAACATATAAGCTGTGGTCTTCCTAATGGGTTTGTGGTTCAAGAAGGTGTTGGCAAGTTGTTTGAATACCAAAGACTTTGAACAAAAGCTTAGTTCTGGCGCTCTTAATGGGAAATTTCAAGCTTTTACAAGAGGTCGTCAACAAACCTGAAATACCCCTGTTGGAAAATCCTGATTAGCCAGAATATTAACTAAGAGGTATTTAGTAGGAACCTGAACACCCAGTCCCTTACAAAAGTATTTATAACTCTAATGTTTTGAATAAATTACAGCACAACCACGAGTTTTAAATTTTGTTTAGTGTTTTTTTGGGGAGATATATATATCTATAGATATATATATATATCTCCAATGTCTCACATAATAACCTGAAAAGTTTTCATTTATATTTACCACCCTTTTATATTTTAATCTTAAATAATATCTTTAAGTGATCTCAAGTGCAAAAAAATGACTTGTTTTCAGAAGTCTACTAATTTGATAAATGGTGTCGAGTTGTATGGTTAAAAAACAACAACCTGGGTATAGACCTAGATGGGTGCATAAACGGTAAGTTTGAAATGTGAGGCAGATTAAATGGCAGGAACCACTGGCCTTTGACCGACACCCATTTGATGGAAAACCAGCTCCCTGAATACACCATGGCAAAGCATTGTGAGGGCTGAATCATAATGTACAGTCAGAGGGCTTTACTTCATTCCATGATTTTCCTAACTACTCTGCAATCCTCGAAGAAAACCTTTCTAAGGCTGAAAAGGCTCAATACTGGTTTAGAGCTTTAGTTTCCTGTAGGACAATGACTTCAGGTAAACAACCCGAGCTGAAATACACTGGCTTTTAAATCAAAACATACAGTTAATGATCAGATCCAAAATAATTTATTAAAAAAGAAGAAAAAAAGAATCCTTGAAATTGTAATGTCATGTGCCAGCTAACCATAAGCCTTTAGAAATGATGTTTGGACCAACTTCTTAGTTACAGAGATTGCAAAAGTCATTCGCCTGCAGTAATGGTGAGAAATTGGTCGTCAATTTTTCAACAAAGCGAAAGGGCACTATCAACTCCATCTATAATGTTCTTTTTGTGAAATTAAGTGGGGTATTATTTATTGCAACAACTGTTTCAGAGATGCACAACTCTAAAAATATTCCTGACCTGAAGGAGGCAAGTCAGTAATTAATCAATTTTTGAAATAGTTGTCAACTAATTTAGTAATTGATTAATCATTAACTGGAGTATATAGACTATAAAACATGTCTTTAGCTCACAGAGAAACCTATTCAGTGCAGTTATTATACCAAATAAAAAAGAAAAAAAAAGAATTCTGTCTGTCAATATGCTTTATCTGTTCTATCTTAAGTTTTTCTTTTATGACCTCCTGGACAAGTAGATAAGGCACATTTGAAATGTTTGCAGACCAGCCAGTCTTTGACAGATTCATAACTCAGTTCAATATGTAGATAGTTGCTCCTGTTGTGGGGCCCCCATCACCTTAGAAATGGCTCTGGGGCCCTTTTTACACAGATATTAAACACGGTTTTGCATTTATTGTTTAATTTCTTTATATGATGGTATTAAGGAATCATTTTAAAATATCTTAGCCTAATTCATGTTGTCTGACAGGCTCCTTTTAAGTGTTTTTTTAGTATTATTATTATTAACACTTTTCCATTATAACCAATGGGTCTGACATTAAATCCGCCTCAGTGTGGCCCAAGCTCTTACTTGTTAAATTTCAGCTGATATGATTATTATTATAATTTTTTTTAATCTGATTCTTACGGAAGAGGATTAGGGCCACTGAAAAAAAAAAAAAGTTAACTGATTTTTTAAATTTTATTTCAGTATAGTATGGGAAAAAAGTCGGAATTCTGACTTTAATCTCAGAATTCTGAGAAAAAAGTCAGAATTCTGAGATTAAAGTCAGAATTCTGACTTTTTTCCCATGTTAAACTGAAATAAAATTTAAAAATCAGTTAACTTTGTTTTTTTCTTCAGTGGCCCTAATCCTCTTCCGTAGATTCTTGTATATTTCTCCGTGATCTGAAACATTTAAACATGAGAAAAAGCCAGAAAAAGCAGCAGCGCTCTGTATACAAGTCTCTTTAAACTTCTCTAACACTAGAAATTAAATATGGTAAATTAAAATGTAGTTCTCATAAAGCTTGTAATTCAGATTATATTTGCTTTTGGAAATAAAAATCTTAAAAAAAAAAACTTTCATAAAGACAAAAGATTTGTGTATTCTTTTTAATTGTGTGTTGCACCTAGTAAACTGAGTAAGATAAAGAAATGTACTATTAATTAATGATTTCATTTACTGTGTGTAATTTTTATTTATCAAAATAGATTCTGGGATATGCAGGTGGTCTAAATGTGGGAGTTTAAATGATATGAAATGTATCTTAATGCTTAAGATCTCTTCTTTTTTTGTTTGTGTAAAATCGTCTTTTAATCCCTTTTGTGTTATTGTTGTTTTCAGGGTTTAACCTTTGACCCCATTCCCCTGCTGCAGCGAGAAACTACAGCTAAAATGGAGAACCTTCATCCCCACTGCCTTAAATGCATCAACCGACGTTGCATGGTCAGATCGGAGCCTGGCGTCTCCTGCGATCTGGTCGGCTGTCCACTAGTTTGCGGGGCAGTTTTTCACTCCTGCAAGCTGGACGAACATCGGCTCCTGTGTCCGTATGAAAGACTGCCTTGCCTTAACAGTGGGTTCGGTTGCCCCTTTACTGTCCCGAGAATCAAAATGGCGCAGCATCTGGAGACATGCCCTGCCAGTATAGTTTGTTGCACTATGGAGTGGAACCGGTGGCCTGTGAGCTATGCCGATCACAAGTCCTATGAAAACCTGAGCAAAGACTTTGATGAGGTGGAGCAGCTGGACATGGCTTTGGCCCTTCAGGATCAGAGGATGCTGTTGGAGTCGCTCAAAGTTACGACCAGCGTGTCAAAGAATGGAGACAAAGGAACGGGTGGAACTGATAAAATGGCCACAGAGTCACTGTTGGACAACGAAATGGTAGAAATGGAGGAAGAAACTTATAGCAACCTATACAGAACTTCAGTGGAGACCACTAGGAGTTTAGCAGCTGCCTTGGACATCCTCGCTAATTCCAACAACATTGGTGCAATTGTTGAAAATATAAATGGTGAAAAGACTGATTCGGATGGAGAACTCCCTAATGGGGCGAATGGGGGATGTGTGTATGTTGCTGAAGGTGGGGGGAATGTAGAAATGCATGAGAGTGACTGTGATTCAGAGTGTGAGCTGGGAGCGGTGGGTGGAGTCGACTGTAGCGTGGGAACGGATGTAAACCATGATGCGGTTACCTTGTCTGAAGAAAGACATTTCGTGGAGTTGAATTTTGAAGAAAAAGAGGATCTAACCAATGAACCAATTCAAAATGGTGACCTTGTCTGGGAACAGATCCCTCAGGATTATTTGCCCCTTGTAGCACCAGAGCCTCCTGCTGCTCATCAGGTACCACTCGCACCTCCAATGCCATTCCTGGTGTCTGATCATGTGAGAAATAGCTTCTTGCAGCAGCTACCACCCGAACTCAGGTATAGGTGTTTGAAGCGTGAACTGCAGGGCGTAAATGTGCTCAGAGGAATCAGTATGTTTACATTTAACGGCCACCGAGCCCTGCTGTCCGACCCTTACTTGTTTAGAGCCAAAATGGAGGACAAAGCGGTCGACACGTCTGATCTGGAGGTGGAGGAGGACCCAATGGGCCTCCACGGTATTGACCTCATTACTGCAGCCCTGCTGTTTTGCCTGGGAGATTCTCCAGGAGGCAGAGGGATCTCAGACAGCAGGTTTGTTGACGGCTACCACATCGACTTTGGTACTCAGACATTCTCCTTCCCCTCAGCCATTCTCGCCACCAACACCATGGTGGGAGACATCGCCTCTGCCTCGGCCTGTGACCACGCCAGTCCGCAGCTCTCCAACCCCAGCCCTTTCCACACGCTCCGGCTAGACCTAGTGCTCGAATGTGTCGCACGATACCAAACTAAACAGCGCTCCATGTTCACATTCGTTTGCGGGCAGCTTTTCCGACGGGATGAGTTTTCGTCGCACTTTAAAAATGTTCACGGGGACATCCACGCAGGCCTCAACGGCTGGATGGAGCAGCGCTGCCCTTTGGCCTATTACGGCTGCACCTACTCCCAGAGACGCTTCTGTCCGTCCGTTCAGGGCTTTCGAATCATCCATGACAGACACCTGGGTTCTTTCGGGGTGAAGCCCGGTTTGCCTCTGAAAACTGGAGACAACCATTCCAGAAAGACCCTCCGCGTGGACTTTCAGTGTGATCAGTTTAGCAGCCTTCCTTTTGAGGTTTTACAGCACATAGCAAGCTTCCTCGACAGCTTCAGTCTCTGCCAGCTGTCCAGAGTATCTCGCACCATGAGGGATGTGTGCGCTAGTCTGCTTCAGATGCGTGGCATGGTCGTCCTGCTGTGGGAGAAGAAACGACGGGAAGATGGCTCCCCTTCATGGCAAATAACTCACAAGGTGAGAACGGCTTGTCTTCAGTTAGGTCATGCATTTCTATGTTTATCTTCTATTATAGAAATGCTGTTGTGGCGTGGGATTGATCTGTAGCTCTGGCTCGGTTAATTTAAGACTTAATGAACTGCTGAACGAAGGCCAAACACAATTTTTATTATATTTTCATGTTTTACAGTTTTTAGCTTTCTGCACTGGGTTTGAGTCAAAATATTTTTAGTTGCAAAGGAATCAACCAACCTAATCAAGGGAGCAATATTTTAAAAATAAAGTGGGTAAAATACTATTGCAGGCAACTGCAAAGCTCAAGTCTGGGCCCTGTTGGGCCCTCTACATTACCTGAACTATTTATAATCAAACTCTAATGCATTGTCCCCCTTTGAGCCATTGTAGAAATAGGAAAATAAGATAATGTTGGAACAGAAGAGTAAATTTCCACTACAGAATTCAGAACCACAGCTCCTGGTTCGCAAAGTCGCCTTGAGGGCCTTAAACAGAATGTAGAATAAATCCTGGAGATTGTGATGCATGGCTGCATCAGTCTGCCACCGAAACACTACTGTCCATTTATGTTGCAAAGGGCTTTAATGTTCCAATGTCATACTTATACTATTGTATTGTAAAACCAAGCCCGTAGTCATAAAAAAAAAAAAAATATATTAGGGGTGGAACGGTTCGCAAAATCCATGATTCGGTGCGGTTCACGGTTTCGTGGTCACGGTTTTCGGTTCGGTATATGTTGATTGTTACACCGAAATCCCATAAAAATGAATGAAAATTAATGAAAAAAATCCAAAAAAATTAATGAATTGTAATTATTTTTAATGATTCGCGGAAACCCTGGATCATTTCCGCATGTTTTGCTGCTTTGAATTTAATCATCTCCCGCATGCTCTCTACGATCTCCAAGGAACTCAGAGCGGAGCGGACGGGAGCCACAGTGGAGGCTGTAGGCTTTGCTTTGTGCAGGTGGAGTGGAGCGCAGCGCTGACGGAGTATGTGGGATTTCGGGGTTAGCATGACATGTTGGTCGTGTTGCTGTTAGCATAAACAAAACGTGTTGCACAATGCTTGCACACTGTTGCACTTTTATCTACAGCTTTCTTTCCGCCGTCATCGTAGGTCACTCTAAATGCAAAGCGCTCCCATACAGCAGACCTATAAAGTGCTGCTGGCGCGTCTTCCAACTCCTGTTCTTTCCCACTCACCATACCCACACAATTCTCCACAACAACTGATTTTTTTTCTGCTACACCCGGCTACGCTGCTTCGCCTCTTCTTGTTTACTACTGGCGGTTGGTTTTGGTCGCAGTACCGCCACCTCTTGCTCTGGAGTGTACACGCTTCACCTATGAGAAAATGGAGCAGCGCATGAACCGAACGCAACACACGCGAATCGAACGGTTCGGGCGGTTTTCATCAACCGTTCCATCCCTAAAATATATATAAATAAATAAAATGGCTTAATCAAATTCATTTAGTAATTTCTGATGGTTCCCCTCTGTGGCCACATACTTTATTTCCTTTCGTTTGTAATGACCCTCATCGTGACGCAGTGCATACTTGGATACTGGGATTTCAGTAACCGTCACCAACACTTATAAAGATTAGTATATAGGATTATAGTTTTAAAGCAGGGTGTTTGGATGGACTGCAGACGGATTAAAAAGTAGCTGAGTCACCTGCCAGAGCTGGAAAACCAAGTTTATTGCTTTTATTTAATTGTTTGGATGTTTTTAATGATGTTAAATGTATTTTTTAGTTAACTTTGCAAATTGATATAGGTTACATTGACAGTGTAACTATTTTAGAAAGTCATAACATGCAGAAATCCTGGTTATTAAAAGCAAATATTGGTCAGGCGATAATGGCTTCTTCTTGTGTTCCGTCAGGTGTGGCGCTTCAGCACAGCCTTCGGCACAGTGAACGAGTGGAAGTTCGCAGACATCGCCAGTATGGCCGACCACCTGAAGAAGTGCAAGTTCAACACCATCACCCGTCGGGAGGAAGCGATCCCTCTGCCGTGCATGTGTTTCACCAGAGAGCTCACGAAAGAGGGAAGATGTTTACGATCCGTTCTTAAACCAGTAGCATAAGCAGCGATGGTCATTTTTTTTTTATTTTTACTTACTGACCAAGAGAACCTTATTACGCCTGTATTTCCTTCACTGTTTACAGACATCAATATTCATGTTACGACACTACAGCTACAAATGGAACATCATCAGTTCCTCCATATTCTTTGCTTCACTTTCTTTGACGCAAAACAAAGTCGCCAACTCAACATTTGGAAATTCAGATTTATTTTTCCTGCGTGCGAATCAGGTGGTTTAACCAAAGCTTTGATCAACGCTGCGTTACTGTTTTTCATAAAGATGCACCAGTTGTGCTTTTACTGACCAATACTGGTTTTCCTGTGAGGTCTGACCTGCTAATCCCTTTTTTTTTAGGCTGTAACAGAAATAAATTTTTTGCACACTCTTTCATAAAGATGTTTTAAATCAGAAAAATCCACACTGAAGTGTCTCATTATTGCCCTCTCGATATCCATTCTGATTAAACTAATTTTCCACACTTTTCTGTCATCAGAAGGATCTAGATCAGAAAGCACATATAAAATGGTAAAAGTCCATCTTGTTTGTGAAATCTTTTGCTGCATAAATGGCCTTTAAACTATTATACCTTAGGAAATATTGCATCCAAGCAACCCCTTACAAATTGTGACAATTCATATTTAAATCCAATAGAAAATTAAGACGTTACAAGATTATTCCCGTTTTATAGATATAAATAAATGCCTTTGACCCGTATGTGAATTGTGTTCAAGGGAACCTGCTATTGAAGTCTGTCTCAATCTGACTTATTAGTGCATCTTAAGTTTTTTTTTAAATCGTAATCAAATTCGGTCACATGGTAGATAGCTGTAGCTTTTTATTTAGTCAACAGACAGTAGAGGTCGTTTCAGTAAGACGTCTGAATCGCTTTTAGCAATTACTGGTATCTTTATATCGTCTCCTGATCTGGTTAAATGCAGACATGTCGCAGTGTTAATAGAATGTATTAATAGTGAGCTGAAGGTTTCAGGTTTTTTACAGGAATGACGACAAACATTTGGTTTCTGCTAACCTGTATAAGTGCGCTGACATCAGTGTCTGAGTGGTAGGTTTGACTCTGGGTTTGAGGTTTGACACATTACCACATGTACACTAATGGAGCGTTTGTCATCATTCTTCTGGGTAATTGTCCGTGTTAGTCAAGGTGAACACTATTCTGCAGCGTATTTTATTATTATTAAAATATACAGGTTACCAGCAGACACTTGTAGGTTTTTTTTAACTACAGATTCAGAGCCGTTTGATAGATGGAAGTGATCGGTGTAAACATTGTGTCTTTGATTTCACTAAGTGCGACCTCATAAACCCTGCTGGCCAGGTTTTAAGAAGTAAAACCAACAACAATTATAGACATCACTACTTATTGTCATCTTTTTTTTATAAGAAACTTCTTTAGATTTTTTTTTTTTTAACCACTGTGTCTGAGGAGGGTTGAAATGGAGGGCGTCTCAGGGTTTTAGGATGAGTTATTGTCTAGCTACCGATCAGTGTGGGCTCTCCAAACTGTAGGAAGCAAAGGTTGTGCAGGAATATTGAAACTGACTGTACTGATCCGTTTGAAAATATATTTTTTATTATTTTGTTAGTGCGATGTTGTTTGCTAAAGTAAGCCTTTTGTTTTATCCCCCCCCCCCCCCCCAATTCATAGGGTCCTTTTGTTAGCAAAAAACAAAAAAAACGGCTATTAAAAACACCCTGGATTTGTTTTTGTTTTTCACTTTAAAAGGTGTTTGTGAATGTCCTAATGTATGATTATCTTTGAGGTTTTTTTATGTATATTTTACTTTTTTTTAGGTACTTTTTATTTGGAAAGAAGTCCGCCTCTGCTGGGCGTAGATGTGAATTATTGATTTGCACATGAATGCATGTACTGTAAATCCTAAAGGTTTGTTTTTGTTGGTTTACTAGTGTTTTCTGTCACTTACTGCATGAAAGTTTGATAAACTGTACTGATCAGTCCAGCTGGGGACTGTTCAATTTTTTTGTTATAACTATTTAAGCACCTGAATAACTTTTTCACTTTTCTTTTAACTTGAACCACCAGGTACTTAAGCTATACTTCATCACATGTGGCCAGTGTTCCAGTTTAAACAGACATATGTATGTATAGTGGGGGTTGATCTTTCTTCAGTTTTTTAGCATGTTTTTAATCCCACTTGTTTTGTTTTCATCTGAAATGTTTTTTTTAATGCAGCCAGTTTTTTGCCTCTGAAGTGCGTCCACGTTTTCATCCACGTTTTCATTAGTATTGTAGCTTCTATTTTTACTCCTGTAGAAGTGTTTTTTTTCCACACCAAAGTATGGCGGCTTGTTTTGAAGCTGTTTGATAAAGAGTTTTTATGCATTTGTTATGTTTATTTCTCCGCCCACAGCAGAGGTCTGCAACCTTTCATATCCAAAGAGTCATTTTGGCCCGAGACCAGCTGAGTAAAAGTTGTTTAGAGCTTCAAAGTGTTACGGGACTTTTGAAATAAAACACAACCCATTACTTTTGTTAAATATCTGCCATAGGAAATCTGTAACCAGCTTCAGCAACCAACAGTTTATTTATATTTTTAGCTTTTAAAATAAAAAGAAAACAAATAAAGATGAAGCATGACATTTCTTCTATAGGGTAATATTTGATAGAAAAAATACCATAATTTCGAAGTTAGCTAAGAAAAATGGCACTGATTCTGTAGTGAAAATGTATAACTAAGGTTTTAAGACTGATATAGATAGTTAAATATATATTTAGCAATTATTATTAGCCCTTGTGGATGGTCCAAAAAGTACGGAAGAGGATTAGGGCCACTGAAAAAAAAAAAAAAAAAGTTAACTGATTTTTTTTTTAGAAATTTCAGTTTAGTATGGGAAAAAATCAGAATTCTGACTTTAATCTCAGAATTCTGACTTTTTTCTCAGAAATCTGACTTTAATCTCAGAAATCTGACTTTTCTCAGAATTCTGACTTTTTTCTCAGAATTCTGACTTTAATCTCAGAATTCTGACTTTAAACTCAGAATACTGACTTTAAACTCAGAATTCTGACTTTAATCTCAGAATTCTGACTTTAATCTCAGAATTCTGAGAAAAGTCAGAATTCTGAGAAAAAAGTCAGAATTCTGAGATAAATGTCAGAATCTGACTTTTTTCCCATACTATACTGAAATAAAATAAAAAAAATCAGTTAACTTTTTTTTTTTTTTTTTTTCAGTGGCCCTAATCCTCTTCCGTAAAAAAGAGCCCTGGCCTATAGCTTTAACATTGATAATTACCATAAACAAGCTGTAACTTCACTGACTCTTAAAAAAGGAATAAAACTACTTTTTTTTATGCTTCACAGTTGGATAATTTGATGCTTCTTGGTTTTCATTAATCAAAGAAATCTTTTTTATATATATATTTAAAATGGGCTTCTTTGTATCAGCCAAATATTTTGGTTATGGTTATCCCATCTGTTTATAGGATAACTATGAGACGTGTTCCTCACAAAGGTGTCATTTATGGAAAAGTGGCAATATGTTAAATGTTTAACTAGAAAAACAATGTGGAAGACGATGCTTTGTTCAGATGAAACAAAAACTGCATCATTGGTTCTAAAAACTACCAAAAAACGATTTTATCCCCAAATTAACCAATTTCTGATTAAGCTACTAAACCCTTCATAACACTTTTTTGAACGTTTTCTGGTGGTCAATAACATTAAGAGCCAACATAATATGATAAAAGTTAATGTTTAACACCACAGAATATGAAAAGTACAACCAAAGCAGAAAGAGCAAAGTTGTGAAAAGAAATCTGCAGCTAGATGGCACCAAATCCACACAATTTATTGATTCTTTTTGTATGAAGATGTTTATTTTTAGAAGCAGATGAGTCATTGTTGTCTTGTAGTTTTGAGCCTCTTTTTGGTGCAGACTAAAGAATACAAAAAAGTATAATAGCATAATTTAAATCAGCTGAAAAGAAGTTAATACAATATTTGATAACAGGGGATTTAATTTAATATTACAGATCAAATCATTTTATAAGATGTGCTATTCACAAATCTGACCTCAACATTCAATCCCGTATATAAAAAACTCTTACTAAGAATATGGACCTTCATTTTTTTTACATAGAAAGGCGATAAGCCCACACACAACTTAACAGCAGCCACACTTCCCATCAGTAGTGGGAATCAAACCCACAAGAACTTTTCCCCTTTAAATAGTCACATCAAGAAAAAGAGAAGCAGTAATGGAGGGATGCTGGGCAACACTTTAAAGTCATGGTGCAACGGTTCAAGTAAAGCTGGCCACGGTGCCTGTAAACCCCCACCCCTCTTCACACAGACACGCAAACCGCAACAAGGCGGCTGATCGAGGAAGTGCAACCATTGCAGACTAGAAACTCATTTCAACATTTAGCAGAGACATTTCATTTTTTAAAAACTGCCATAACACCATGTTGATCTGACTCACCTGCCTGTTACCAGCTGACAACTGGGTTGATGGCGTGTCACACATTTTCATCTCACTCTATTGTGCTGAAAAAGGCCTGCTGCATGAACGGAAACACCTCTGAGCCGCTCGTCTTTGGTTTATTGTTGCTCAGCCTCGGCAAACACACGTGAACATAGTGATCTGGGTCATGAGCAAAGCTGACCTATTGAGGGACGGCTTTTTGTTGTACATTATTGATTTAAGATAATGCCACCCTGTCTGAAAACGGTGCAGATGACTCAAACAACAATAGGATTATTGATAAATTAGGCTGGTCCCACAAAAGTTTCGTAATGCATGTAAACATATCTTCCCCTAATTAGAGGCTTTGATGTATTTCTAAAGACCTGTCGAACAACAGCAGCTGCAGCAGGAACAAAAAGCAACGTTTATTTCCAGTTTCATGCTTTGACTGTGAAAAAATAGCCACCCGAAGGCTCTAATTTATGCTTCAGGTCACATTTAAATATTTTCAAAAAGCAGAAAGTGATTGCAGAAAGGGTCTTTACAGCAGATGCGTAGGCGCCATTTAAAGTAGAATCCAAGTAACCATCAGGAAATGTAAGAAACAAATTGCACTATCTGCGTTTGCATATGTGTTTGTGGTTTGAAATGCCTCTTCCTTCTTCTTAAATCAACAGAGTAAAAAAACGATAACGAGTTCAGACTAGAGATGTTGGATACTGACAACGCAGAGCAAAACTTCAAATAAATACAGCTAATAAACAGAGCTGGGTCTTAAATTTCTATTCATAATATTTCTTGAAAGCTGTAACAAAACTGAGACCTTATTTTTCTGACATTTAGGACTGATTCACCTCTGCTGCACTTTTCTTGCTGTTGTTTTCTGCAAGAAAAGTGCAGCAGAAATGTTTATATAGTGATATATATATGTATTTTTTTAAGTGTTTGTATGTGTACAATTGTTAACTTCTTAGAAGCACTCAAATCCCCAAATAAAATAAAAATATTTATCATTTTAAAGGCAAATGTCTGAAAACTGATTTTCTAGTAGAACTCCAGCTCTTTTGGGGGCCCCCTGCTGGCCTGCATGCCACCAACCAAAGCTTGGATTAGCTTGTTGAAGCCCGCTCTGCAGAGATAGATTAAAAAAATGCTGTGAGAAGGAAGTCTCATTTGCAGCACGGAAAGCAACAGCAGAAAAGTTTCTTGCATGGATTGTCTTTCTTGTATCTCACAGCCCGCTTGATCCCACCTGCAGCCTTGGCGACATAGTCCTGAGTTGCACCGACGTTTGCTTCTATGTTGTCCAGCATGCAGCCCTGCTCCTCCACCAACAGGGCCAGCTGGAAGAAGAGTTCATGGATGTCCCTGATGCGGCTCTCCAGCTCCAGCAGCTCCTTGTGTCGGCTTTCTATCTCGTTCAGAGCAGATCTGGCAGTCCTCCCCTCCAGGAGGAGATTATCAGAGAAGATGTTCCACTTTCCTGTCTCAATCATCTCGTCTATCTGCTCCCTGCTCACCTCCTTGCCCATGATCTCTGCTTGCCTCTGGATGCGGGTTTTGCAGTTTTCCCTCTGGATCATTTCCGCCTCGTTGTACTCTGAAATGGCTTCGTGGAAAGCGCTGGTCAGAGACACGTATTGCGAGCGCACAATGCGAGCCACAGCTGACGTAGGTCCATGTTTTTCATCCAGCCCCTTGCTCAGCTTCCCCAGCTTTTCCAGCCGCGCATAAATGGCCTCCCCTCTCGCCTTGATGCTCTTGCCGACCGCGTTTGAGTCTCTCTTGATGCTGCTCAGCCTCCTCACAGATGTCAGGAAGCGAGTGTTCTGCTTCCCCAGACGCTTCACATCCAACTTGAGGAGCAGCATCTCCTTTCTCATTGTTTGGGCCTCTTTGTAGGTGCTCTCCATCACATCTTCGCCCTGAAAGACGATGGCCTGCTGTAGAAGCTCCTCATCCTCTGAGCGGTTGATCTGGCTCCCAATGAGGCTACCCTCCTCCTCTAAGGGGGGGCAGGGGAGGCTCTGTAGCTCGCACAGTCTGTCTTTCATTATACCTGCAGGTGAAGATAATGAATTATGCAACATTTTAAAGTAAATGATCATTTTTACCTCTAAATCAGAAGCTTCTGTTACCTGAGCCATTAATAAAACTATAAAATGTGCAGCAGAAGAAACTTTTGTTTATTCTTTCTCATGAATTAAGAAATGAAACATCAAGTAAAAAACCCTTCAAATTCTAATACAAAATAAGTCATAGTTGTTAATCAAATAACAGGAGTTTTCTGTTTTACAAACTATAAGCAGTTAAGTTCTCAAAATCTTTTTTTTTTTAAGTTATATCCTTGTTTCAAGGTTCCAGTGATTCACAGGCCCTTTGCTCTTCTAACAAACAGTTTCAGTCAAGTTTCATAATGTTATTTTGAAACAGCTGAAAACAGTGGAAATCCATTTGTGTTAAAGAAAAACAGGAAAAGGGAACTTGTTCTGATGTTGGTGAAGATGAAGGCAAACATGATGACGTTAAGGTAGAATGATTTGACTCTACAAAGGAATTGACTTCTTGTGATTCTCACAGAGCAAAAGGGGGATATTTCCTCAGATCGAGAACTGAAACTCCTAACAAGTATAAAAAGAAACATAGAAGCAGAGATTAAACAGGTGTTAGTGAAATGAAATGTCAAGAAAAGCTTCATTAGGGTCTGTTAAGTTTTAGTAGTTAATTATAATTACATTTTAATCAATCATAACAGACAGTAAATGTAGCAACAAATAATTAAATCTGAACATTATCAAATCTAGTTTGATTTAATTGCCAGGGTTTTTTTTTCCATTAAGTAGAAAATATTTAAAGTAATTGCACCTTAATCTAGCATAAAAATGTACAGTAATCCCAGGAAACATTAGCTACTGGATTAGATTTTATTATTAAATTCTATTAAATTTATTACTATTAGCCTCATGTGTTGTGCACAGTAAAGTAAAGTATTTATAAGCTGTACTATAGAGCCATTGAAAGTTCTAGATGGGGGCCGATGGGGGCCAGAGCCCCTATAGAACTGGTCGTGGCCCCTGTTTTCACATCTTTACTGACACAAAAACACAAAACTAAATCTTTTTCTAATGATGAAATGTGCTGGTAAGAAAAACCTTGACTGATTACTCTTTTACCTTCAGAGTTTTACTTTAATAATTGCGTTAAAATCAAGGTGTTGCAACCACAGCGCTAATGCTAAAGTCATATTTGGTAGCTATGCATAGCAAGTCACTGCTGACATCTTAGGCGGTGCTGTAAAGCGTAAATTTACATAAAATCCTGTGAGAATTTCCATAGAGCTGTATAGACATTGACTATATAGAATACCTTTTGGGACACATGTACATGATAAAACCACAGGAGAAAAGAATTATTTTAGTAGAG
>NW_015151223.1:32841-35376 GCF_000732505.1 Cyprinodon variegatus
AACGCCGGCTTCATATGGATGAGAGGCTGGGTTGGGGAAAAACTTGTGCGTTTAGGCCAGGGGTTGGCTTCGTGTGGACGGGACCTAATTTTGCAGACCATTTGGGTGAGTTCCTTAAAAACCCACAAAAATCAGCTGGAGGAAAGCTTACCATTTAGTTATTCCTACATAAGTAGGTCTTTTACTTTACTCAGCTATATAATGAAAATTCCATAAAAATCTGCAGCAAATATAAAGATTTTATATTTATAACTCTACTAGGAGTTATTATTTATTTTTCTACTAGGGGTATGCGTAACCCTAGTAGTCCGCGAGTGCATTACAAGGGGTACATTAAAATATTAAATTAAAATTAAACAGGGCTGGGATTTATTTTACTGTCTGAGCACCCAATTGAAAAATTAAACAAGCTTTTATCAACTAAAAAGTTTTTCTTATATGTTTGAGTTTACCTTCAGCTTTGACACATCCAAACCAAGCAGAGGAACAGGCTGGATGAAAACGGGATCAGCTGTTTTTTTCACACTGAGCTTTCGGAGCTCATCAAATGAGCTCAAATGTCATAAATGATGAAAACAAAGTAAAACTGATTAAGTCAGTCAGTGGGTAGCACTGCTGCCTTGCAGCAAGAAGGTTTTGGGTTCAAATTCCTGCATTGAGTTTGCATGTTCTTCCTGAGCATGTGTGGGTTCTCTCTGGGTACTCCAGCTTCCTCCCACAGTCCAGAAACATGACTGTTAGTTTAATTGGCTTCTCTAAAATTGTTTCTTAGGTGTGTTCTTAGGTGTGTGAGTGAACGGTTGTTTGTCCGGTGTGTCTCTGTGTTGCCCTGCGATGAACTGGCGACCTGTCCAGGGTGGACCCCGCCTCTCGCCCATTGAGAGCCCTCGCCACCCCAACTGGGATTAAGCGTGACAGAAAATGGATGGATGGAAGTCAGACTAACTATAATTTTTCTCCTGTATTTTGTTACCAATTCATCAAGTTTAAATGTGATTATAGGGGAGTCAGTCACTCAGAGGAGCTTCAGGTTTATAAATACAGGTTTATAATATGATTTTATTTTGTATTTATTTTCATTCCTTACTAACTTCCAGGGAAAAAATGTTATGTTGTGTTTTTTTAGATAATATAATGCTCAAATTAAAAGATTAAGTATAATATATTTGATTTTATTATCAGTTATTGTACGTCCTACTTTTAGACAATCATCAATATTTTAACTTATAGGGGAACTAATGGGAAGACAAAATGCTCAAAGTTGAGCACAGGTCAAAAAAGGTTGGGAAAGACTGTCTTTAAAGCACTGGTTGACATCAGCAGTGGATGCATCAGTTTTAGCTTCAGATTGATTAGTCTTTATATCCTGCATCATTTCCCTAATTTCAACTAATATTTGTTATTCTTCAACTATCAGTTCTATTTCAACACCAAGTTTTGTGAGGAACCTTCTAAGGAAATTTAAGATAAATTGCCCAAGTTTTATTCCTATACCTCTGCTATAGCTTATTATAGTATATGTCATAGGATACCATGACACGGTGAGGCTATTCTTAGTAGACTTCATTAATAGAAAACTCCCAACATAACTTCAGAGGTTCTTTTTAAGGTTTTCTAGGAAGGAAACCAATGATTTACTTCCTCAGTTGTGATGATGTGAGGTTATTCTCGGCTTCTCCTCTCAGGCTCATTACAGACAGTCTTAAAAAGTGATTAATGGGCCAAAAAAATAAAAAATAAAAGTAAAAGAAAATAAAGTTTAAAAGTTAGACATCTCTTAAAGAGTTAAAAATAAAACAATATAGAAAAAAAGTAATATGTTTTAGAAGACATGAGTCTGAATCACCTCATTCATCACTGAATCGACTGTAGGAACCTTAGGAGGTAATTAATAATAAAAAAAACAACATATTATAGTTTAAAAACTAAACTTACCTTTAAGCGTTACCCTCCAGCGGTGCTAAGATGTTAAACTCAGAGAAGAACAAGAAACAAGCGATGAGAGACTCATTTCCTCTTTTTCTCTCGGTTACAAATGTGAATTTCACCATGCAGCCTGTAGTGAACTAGAAGTGTGGAGGTCTTGCACCACTGCAGCTTGAATTAATGCGGAAGATCACGCCTCTCCGCGGTTCTCCGCGCTTCTCACAGACCCATCACTTTACTGGCTGGGCATCTGCAGCCCATACAGCTGGCATAAAATAAAATACACTCTGTTTCATTTTTAATTTTTTTTTTTTAATCCAGGGAGGAGGAGTAATGTCACTATGCGCGTTCCCGGTAGCGCGAACGCGCATCGTTCAGCGCGTCAGGAGGAAGAAATGAAGCGACTTTTAACGCGCTTTTTATCCACATATGTCATGCAAAAAAAGTATTATCAGGCAGAGAAAACTGGTTTTGGTTTTGACATATTTAATTATTGTTTAATTTACAGAGTCAGGAATAAGTGATATACACTCACCGGCCACTTTATTAGGTACCCCATGCTAGTAACGGGTTGGACCCCCTTTTGCCTTCAGAACTGCCTCAATTCTT
>NW_015151223.1:36572-57881 GCF_000732505.1 Cyprinodon variegatus
AAAGATGTATTGGGGCCCTAAGCGCTCCTAATCTCCCTGTTAAGAAAATAAATAAACGATTACTTAGAGAGAGCCTAATCTTTAACAGTATGCTGAGAATTTCAAGCTTTTTAATTTTGTTTTTATCCTGAAAGATCCATGAACTCTTGATGCAGTATATTAATTATCAATCAACTTAAATTAGCCTATAATGCCACCCCAAGCACTTGTATGTGTACCGTTAAAAACTCCAAATGGACCTAAACTACTATTATGAAGTCTACCTATAAAATAGTAAACTTCTAAATTTATATAATTGGGATCACTGACTTGCATAAAAAAAATTAAATGGCTGAGATAATATAAGATGCACATCTATCAAAGTGTGTATCTTATATTATCCATCCTTTTTCCATCACGCCTATCCCTGCTGGGGTCACGAGGGGTGCTGGTGCCTATCTCCAGCTGTCTACGAGCGAAATGCGGGATCCATCCTGGACAGGTCACCAGTCCATCGCAGGACGACACAGAGACAAACAGGACAAACAAAAATTCACGCACACATATTTACACGGTCCATGTTTTTGGAGAGGATGCCGAAGTAAACTCACGCATGCTCAGGGAGAACATGCAAACTCTACTCACGGGCTGGGAATCGAACCCAGGACTTTCTTGCTACAAGGCAGCAGTGCTACCCACTGCTGCACTGAGCAGCAATCTTTTATCATCCATAAACCCGAATACTCAAAGCTGAAGGGCTTATGCATTTTTTGGCCATCTGAGATCTGCATCCCATTTATTTTCGCCCCAAATACTGTTTTGTGTTTAAAGAACTCACACCAGCAGCAAAAATAGATCAGTGATAATGTAGAAAATCATTTAAAGTCTAATTTCCTTAAAATTACAAAGGCATGCATTTATTTTTATTTTTTTTGGCAGCCCAACCTTAAAGGCTGCCAAAAATAGGCATTGTCATAGTTTTAACCCCATGATCTCACACATGCAAAACTCTAACCTGTAGCTCAGAATGCATGTGTGAATTAGTAGAAAATGTTAGCCTTTTAAAGTGTGATAGATGACTTCCTGGTTGTTGGTACAGTTCCTTCATAGCATGCAGATAAATCCATGTTTTGGAATGGGGGGTCAAGATATTTTAATAATTAAGTAATACAATTTTAATTTGTGTAGATCTTCTAAATTGTGCTTGTATTTAACATTACTATATTTTTACTTAAAAAAAAGAAATGTTTATTTAGCTTTACATTTTTATGGGAGGCATCTTCATGGAATGGGAGACACATTCCCACTCTGGGACAACTAACCATTCAGGCTGATTTAGTGAGGCCATCCAAGCAGGTTTTGGATAGTGTTAGGAAGCTGGAATACCTTGAAAAAACTCAACCATGCACAAGGAGAATATGCAAAGATTCTGCAGAAAAACAAGTGGAATCATTCTTTCTCATTGCATTGGTAACAACTGCAAAACTTTGTTGTCCATCAATGCAAATAGGATTCATGTTAAGTCTCACTAAAGTATGTTTCAAACTAATTAAATCATGAAAAAATTAAACTTTTGGGCTAATTGTCTCAAAATGTATTAGAAAAACTTCACTCCAAAGAACATTGTTAGACTACGATGGGGAAACCAAATCGTTTGTGAGTTTGAATTGGAAGGTCAGGTTGCAGGGTCCCAACATCGGTACGGAGGGTCAAAGGGCAACTAAGACCCTAGACACCTGTCAATTCACCCCTTTTATCATTGCAAATGTTTTGGTTGTTTGCCTCCGTTGTGTGTGAAAAGGAGTTCCTGAAACTCATTTTCTCTAATCTACCTATTGGCTGCTAAAAGGAGATGCGTTTACATGATTCAAACCACTACCCAGGAATACGCTCAGAGTTGTTTGGTTTTCGCATGAATCATGAACTCCCATATTTCATTAGAAATAATCACCCTTATATGGGATTCTGAGACAAAGTCAGTAAAAATATGGCACAAAGGAAATTATGATTTCATGATTATTTATCTCAAATTAAGCCAAATAATTAACAAACATCACAAATAAACTGATTTTTTATGCTTAAGAACAAAACATGTTATGGGAAATGTATTTAAACATGTCACCTGAAAAGCATAAATTATATCCTGGTCTATAATGAGATTAGATATGTATTTGAGTTCAAACTTAGTGGTATTTTATGGATTAATTTGAATTCAGTCCATCATGTTTGGAAATAATTGTCCAAAGTCTACCTTGTCTCTCGTCTGCCGAACATGATCTGTGGTACCAAACGCAGGAACAGAAATGATGCACAGAATTAGAAGCAATTTTTCCAGTTTTTTTTATTGACTTATTTAGCTAGTCACAGTTTTAAACTACTATACTACACACATTTACATAGAGCTGATAGCAAATCATGTCAAAGGTTTGAGATTACGCTGCACAAAATAAAAGATTTATTAGAATTATTCCACACATAACTTTGTTACCTGAGGAATATAATGAATAAAAATAACAAGAGTAGTCTAATATTCTTTGATTAAATACATCTATACATTAATGTGTATTCTTATTGAGCTTCAACTAGCATCTCCAACAAGAAAAATGGGATTGATGCACATTTTAAACAAAAACCCAGTCATCTATGGGACTAAACCCGTTTGTGTCATGATCTATTGATCTGGATTTTTGGTTCCGTTCAAGTTTAATCTGGTTTACTTTTCATTTAAACTTTGATTCAAGTCATTCTGTGTTTTCTAAGTCGCTAGTTTCATTTCCATATAGTGTCATCTAAGTTCTTTTAAGTTATATTTAAGCACCGTTGTATTTCCTGGTTACTCTTTGTCGCCCCCTTGTGCCTCCCTCCTTTCCCCCTAGCTCCCTTCTAGCTACTGCTGTCCACACCTGCTCCCAATCATTTGATCATTCCATTCACTGTTCTCTCTGCCATATATTCTCCTCCTCTGCAGTTACTATTTGCTGGATTCTCTTCATTCCCTCCTGAAGCTCTGCATTCCCCTTTGTTCTGGTTACTGTGTTTTCCTGGGTAGTTAATTCTGGATTTATGCTTCTATTGCCACCAGAACAAGAAACCACCTCAGCCTTCATCTCTGCATTTGGGTCTTCTTCAAACCTGCACCCAACTTGACAGTTTGGTTCATCTGTGATGGTTAAGCATTCTCGTGTCGTATATATCTGTTCTTATAGTTTAATGTGGTGTCACAATGTATAAATTACAACCCTTAATTACCAAAAGTTTTCAGTCTATCTAGCATTCAGGCTTCTCCCCAAAAATATGCAAGACTTGGCCACTTTTAAATTTGAAGAAATTAATAAAAAAACAGAATTGTTGCAATGAGAAAATAGAAATTACTTCATCCAATTCATCATTTTAATCAATGATGATCCAGTTTGATAAGTTCTGTTTTAAGCCCTTTCCTGTGAAATTTGCTTTTTGTGTGAGAAAGCAGCCATATTTGGTTTTATATTTCCTATTAGCAGTTTTTTTGGGGAAATAGGCTGCTTATCTTATCTGCAGATATAGCTTTAATTGTATATTAAAAAGCTAAACTAATGTTATTTGTTGTAACATGGAAAACAGCCACAAAACATCTTCTTGAAAGGGTTGCTTTTATCTGAAGCCAGGGCTCTTTCCAGCTTGAAGGTGCCCTCCTGAACGGTCACCTCCACGCTCTGGACGTTTTTCTCAATGTTTTCCACTCCTGCTCCCTGCTCCTCAACAAGCACAGCCACGTCCAAGAAGAGCTCTTGGATCCCCTCGATTCTCTTCTCCAGCTCCAGCAGCTCTCTGTGTCTGTTCTCAATGTTCATGAGGGCAGAGCTGGTGCTTTTCCCCCTTTCATGGATGCTGAAGACGCACACCTCCTCACCTTCTATTATCTCCTCCAGCTCCTTCTCGCTGACCTCCCTCCCCACCACGTCCATCTGCCTCTGGATGTGGCGTTTACAAGCCTCCCTGTGGCTCATCTCCACATCATTGTAGCTGAACATTACCTCCCGCAGAGCATTGCTCAGATAGTGGTACTGCGTTCGAGCTATGCGAGCCGTAGGGTCAGAGGAGCCGCGCTGGGCCTCCAGCTCACCTCGGAGACCGTTCATCATGTGCAACTGCTGCAGCACTGCTTCTCCTCTGCGCTTTATGTCCGCTCCGATTGCGTTGGAGTTCCTCTTATTGGCAGCAGGATAAGAAGTCTTGTTTAATGTCTGGTAGTTGACCTCCTTCAGCTCACTGATGTCATTCTGGATCTGCTGGATTTCCAGACGTATTCCCTGGGCCTCCTTCAGGATCCCATCTAGATCCGGGTTCGAGTCTGCTTCATGTTCTGGTAGGCCTGTCAGCTCCACAGTGCTGAAGCCTTCAGAATCAGTCTGGGCTTTATTCAGGTGTCCCAGTCTGTCTCTCATGGCTAAAAGAAACAAAGGAAAGGTTAGATCTGTTTATCTGGGAGGAACCACATGATAAACACAGCTGTGCTTCCTACAGAGACTTACAAAAACTTTACTATTTTGGTCATGGAATTAAAAACCTTATATTTTTCAAATATCTCTTGATTCACATCATGTCCCCACTGGTTGGAAAGTCTAGATGATTATCAATGTTAACAAAAGCAACTAAATGACCTTAGACCTGTTGCACTAACATCTGTTTATGAAACTTCCTGAAAAAAATGGTTAAAACTATTATTCTCAAGTATATGGAAGGGGGAAATGTTCTGCTGCAATATGCATACCGAGCTGTGAAAGATGAAAGAGGATACTAACCTTTTCATTTGCACTCGGAAGACCTCAAGCCCATGTTAGTCTTTTATTCGATTTATTGATTTTTCATCCACGTTTAATACTATACAACCACACTTCTCTATTCAGATGCTTTAAATACATTTAATCTGCTAGATTTTAGCAGTCTTTGTTAATAAACACCTGTCAGATGATGTTTCTTACACAAATTCTCGCAAAATGCAAAATGGTCGAGGGTATGAAAGATATTAGTAGCTGATGTTTTGCACGGTATCTAACTTCTGACAATTTTTTTCATAGCTGACGAAGAAATAAAACCATCTTTTATCAGCTAAATCTTCCACCGTATCTGTCTGAACTGATAGTAAACAGGAAGTGGACTCTAAAAACATTTTTTTTTTCTTTTTGACGCAGCTAAAGACTGATAGGAGGGCTGTGTGTGTTTGAGCTAATGGATTTGCATGCTGCAGATCTTTACTTCATACTATTCCACAGGGAGTTAGAGCAGCTGTGAAAAATGAAACTTTTGAAATACGTTTTATTTCATACTAAACAGGAAGTTTTTTAAACAAGCAAAACAGTATGTGAGCTTAGTCCTTGTCTAGGTCGGCTGGTCTGTTGTTTTAGACGTTAAATAGAGATCTGCAGCGCCTTCTGGAATACAAAAAGGTTAATCAAATACTACCTGCCTTTTATTAACAGGATTTTAGTGAAAAAGAAACATTCACAACATTTGAGATTTCTTTTCAGAGGCCTCACCTCAACAGCAATAAGAAAAATAGGTAAAAGAATCCAAGTGGTCTGAACAGATTTTTAGCAAAGCGACTACTGATTATCTTGATTCACCTCCTACTGTTGATCTCAAAAGATGCAGGTTTTGTTTATTTTTTGGAAAATATACATCCCTTGAAGTTTTCCACATTTAATCACAGTTTTAACATTTTAATTCATTTTTGGGGATTTTTTTATTAGAAAGATTAACTTTCTGTTCCTTGGGTCATAACTTCTGTCAAGTCAATAGAACTAGAGGGCCAGGTGTGTTTTTGTGTATTTTTTATTTTTTTACTTGCTTCAGAAAATATAATCATGTGATATTTTATCTAAATATTACATGCATCAATGTATTTAATCTGTCTGAATAAATGTAGGGTCTCCAAGATGCTGCCTTGGGACCGATTTTGTTTGGCACCCAACTAGAATTTGAGTCAATGTGTCTTTGAAAATGCTTGCTGTGTTTTAACTTTTTAATACACGGATTAAAAGCAGATTTTGGTGCAAAAAGTCAGCATTGGAGTAAAGTTTGTTGGATAGATATGGTGCTTTTTACTTACGAATAAAAAGATGAGCGCTGTGTATTTTACATAAAATGTTCACTCGTAGGACGTTATTTGAACTTCTTTGTGATTATCTCAATCTGGTTGCTTTAACTACCTGATCGGGGGGGCTTTTTCCACGGTGCAATTCATTTTAATTTTCTGTAGCAAAAGATTTTTGAATGACTTTTAGGATTTCTTACAAAGGAAAATCTAAAAAAAAAAGTTTGGCAAGCATTTGTAATCAGAAACCCAGCTTTAGAGTCACTTCTAAGAAAAAGGTGGTTTGGCATGACCCTGCCACTACCATGTTTAACTGTGGGGATACTGGAGGTAATGTGCAGAGTTTTATTTCTTCTGCAGTTGTGCATGTAAGCCAAAAAGGTTCTTCTTGGTTTAATCTGTGATCCATAAATATTTCCTTCTCTTCCCCGTTTTTCAAAGGAAAGCCAGATTTTTCTTTTTAAACCATGAAAAGTGAAGACCTTCTACACAACCTAATCCTATTTTAACCCTTCCTCAGTTAAATTACTGACCTACTCCCCAAAGTACTCTAAAATACCAAAGCTTAGAGTGGCAATCAGAAAAAGTACATTTTATTCCCACATACAGTACCTACAGCAGGTAAAGGTAAGCAGTGGGCAGCTTTTAAATACCACACCCTCTGCGTCTGCTATATCAATCCATCTTAGATGGATGTTCTTGATCCAGCAGGACATTTCTCAAGACTCACCAGACAAGTTCCACAGCAAAAAAAGGATAGACCAATAGGAACACAGCTTGTAATCACATCTGAAGGAAACCATCATACTTTAAATCAAACTATTTACAGTGAAAATAAACAGTAAATAGTCTAAGTCATGTTGGTTTCTTCCTCCATAAAAGATCAAATATTCCTTTCTTTCTGATGTTTTATTAATAGTGAGTTAAATAAATGTCCTCATGTTTAGGGCCTTCAATTTATTGCTGTATTAGAAGAAATCAGATGCAACCATAATGACAGAATATTTCATCCCTTACTTGAACCGATGTAAGTTTTCTGTCGATAACTTGCAGTTGTTTCCTTGTGCTCCCTTATTGATCCCGATCGTGTAAATAGGATTTAGTTCCAGCCAGTGCTGCGATGGCTCTGGCAGCTCGCGATGACTTCAGTAAAATGTTAACCATCATCACTGATACACCTGTCTTAGAGGAATGGCCCTTAGAAACAAAACTTTCTGCATTCCTCAGGTGTCACATGTAGAGACAGTAAAATGAAGCCCAGCCTCTCTAGGATTTTATCACAAACATGATTGACGTCGTGATAATCTACATTCTTCTCTTTAGCTGTCAGTACGTGAACTCTTCCAGGATGTACATTTCAGTTTTTGTTTTATTTGCAGGTTTCAACAGAGCTTGAATCTGGATCTAAAGGCGTTTTAGGAAAAGAAAACAGGAAGTATTATCTCCTCAAAAGATGTGACTTAAATGTTCAAACATAAGAAGTAATAAAGTTTTGTTTCCATCTCACACAAACCTTGAGGATGGACTAAACTAAACCCTAATGCACGTTAGCTCTCCCATTGCTCACTATGAATCTGTCCAAGAAGACAAAAAAGCTGAAATAGAAACAAACGGGGGAAACTAGAACAAGGTTCTGTTGGGTGTGTAGGAGGCAGTGTGATATAGTTATTTCCAAACAAAGCCTTTTGGATCCGCATGATTAGCAATTTCCACCGCCCCGTATGAGTCTGAGTCACACCCCGCTTGTCTCACTGAGGGGATTTTTACTGCAGAGTCACTCAGCCTGTGCTGTAGACACTCTGTTGTTGCTTGCCTGCCTCCGGGTTCCTATGAAGAGGTGAACAGCATGAATGAAAACCACTGCTAGTTGAGGATTCCCCTCCAAACCACAGCAAAAGCAGCTAATCATTTAGTTTCCTCTCCTGTTCCACTTACCTGCCCCAGAGATGGTGTATTTAAAACTATTGGCACGCCTTGAGAATATCTTTGTGTCATTTGTAAACGTAAAGTTTGTATGGAAAGGAAATGATTCTCAGTGTTTTTCTTTTACAAATTAAATAAAATAGGAGGGGAGGGCATCTCTATTCTATCTCTATTCTAACTGATTGAATACTTTATAGAACGGCTTTTTAGCTGCAGCTCTTGTGAAGCAAGTCTCAGATTTCTACAGTGTTAAATGTTTGCTTGTGATTTTGTTTTTCTTTATAAAATATTTCAGTCAGAATGGATGCCAAGCATCTGTCAGTTTTAAAACTTTAAAACCTCTTAGAAATTTGCAGTTGAATCCAGGTCTGGATTTTGACAGGGCCGTTCTCATACAGTTTCCACCTTATAGAGTCGTCTGCATGTAGGTCACTAGATTCAGCTGTGCTCTCCTCTGACTAGATGACTTTCTTCCAAATGTTGTCTCCTACTTACATTTTTTTAAACTGAAAATAGGACTTCTCATGGCTTTTGTCAACAGGTTCTTACTTCTTGCATCTCCTTTAAAATAGAGACATCTGAGGAGTCCATGCCTGTCAGCTGACTCTCCCATCTGAGCTGCCTCTAGTGGTAACATGATGTTGTGAAGATGGAAAAAAAAGCACTAAGACAGTAAGATATTACCACCCAGAGCCCAGACCGTTGCACTTTGTTTTTGTTTTGTTTTTTGTACATAGACAAAAACACTACATTTTGCTCTCATATGTCCACAGAACCTTTCTACACAACTGCTGCTGAAGAACCTTCAGAGGAACCATGGGAAAACCAACCAAGTATCAATCAACTGATCTCTGTGCTTTTTTACAGGCCAGGAAATGGCTTATAAACAAACGCTGCTTTGAATTTCACACACTTTTTTTTTTTGCTTTGCATGATAATATTTTTTCATTGGACTTTTGCAAAAAAAAAAAAAAAAAAAAACCTTTATACTGAGATTAAATCACACAAATAAGGACTCTAGCGTCTGGCAGCAATTGCTTGCTTTGGATTTTCTGTTAAGGATACAGTAGAAAAGGCATGGAAAGACAATTTATGACTTGATTTAATGTCAAGCATGATTTGTGCTATAAGTTTAACACATTTCAACATTAGAGCTTCATAAAGTTTAATGAAAGTGAAAAACAAATGTAGTGAAAACAGGACAAGAAATAACAGCTACAACCACTAGAGGGCGACAAAGTCATTTATTTACATCCAGAAACACAGCTGTACAGTAAAAGTTCTGTCAATTTACATTATAAATTAAAGGAGCTTCATTATTTTTGAAGCTGTGATGTAAGAGTGCAAACTTTAAATAAATAATCAATTTCTACTATTGGATTAGAACTATTACACCTACATCAAATGAAATATTTTAACGTTCATCCAAACAAGTGATCTTTGATTTCTTCACTGTAAAACCTGACAAGTTAACCTAACTCAAATGATTTGGGGAAACCGATTGCACCAATTGATTTAAGTTATGCAACTCAAATTGTTTTAGTGTTTTTAATCAATTAATTGGAGCCTAATGAACCCAACACAATTATAATAAGATAACTGAAATAAATGATGTTTATTTACTAATTTTATTTAGTATGAGTTGACTTAAACCATTTGATTTTCTTGTACCAAAATGCTGTATTTATTCATACTTGTTTTAAAAGTGTTCCTTGTTTTTGTTTAATCCTGATACTCTCTACCTTCATGTCCAAACTCTGCCCGACAAAACATTCGAGTGAAATGTCTAAATTGTGTTTTCTCCGCTCAGTCATCTGGTTCTGATTTCTCCTAAATCAGTAAACTGAGTTTCAGGCTTCTTTGGGCTTCTTTGATCACCAGTCATGATGTTCACATGTGAACAGCCCCAAAAAAAGTCAAACAACCTCTCTCTGCCCTCCTTCCTGCTTGTTAGGTGTTTACTTCGATCAGAGTCAATGGAATACCGAGTAGAAGTTTTCTGAGAACAAAACCAAAAATACACCCTAAACTAAATGATGGATATCTTCTGGATTCAATGCCAAATGTAATTCTCCTCTGAGTCGACCATTTACCAATCTGAGATTTCCATTACATCTAGCCAAAATGACCTTTTCAAAGTTTTAGCTTTCTTTTTTTTTCAAAAAAGAGTTGATTACTTGATCTGAGAGATGTTAAACATGTCAGACAAGGAACCTACTGCTGTGTTAAAGATAAATTTAAGTTCTTAGTTTTGACTGATTGCCTTTTCTACACACCTACTGCTCCATTAATATATTTAGTGTCATTTTCTGGTTTTTCCTGCAGACTTTACAATAGAGTCATGATAATTTCAAAACTCTGCTGACATTTACATCTTTTAATGTTATTTCATGGAGTCACTCTTATGTCTTAAAGGGAATCAGCCTCTAGATCAGAATCGTAATCTCACGCTGGAATAACCAGGTACGGAGCACATTTATGCACATGCAGAACGGCTCTGCTCAGACCCCCTGTGTTTTTTTTATTATTTTTATCGAATTACGTTTCGTCAGGCCACAGCAGTTAGGCCACTGTTCTGAATGGAGAAAACATCAGCTGGTTCCAGTTAACCAGAGTTGTGACTCTAATTATTCAACCTATTAACTCGGTAATGAGTTTCACATAACAGCATCAGGGTCTTGGAGCATCTGATCAAATTAACATGAATGCCTGTCATGGGTTTGGAGATGTTTCCCTCTGATTTCTGAAGTTTTCCCTTAGCTGTGCTCCGGTGATACAGTCACTGTTGTTTCAGGCTGACCTGTGCTCACTCTTATGTTTGCTGGGCATTATTCTCTACTCCTATAGCACAGATCCAATATAGATCAATAGCAATTTGCCCAAAATGGTGTAATTAAACATATGCAATTTGATATTTGTAATATTTTAAATAATAATGTTACATAAGAGTGAGCAGTTAAATATCTGTCTCGCATTGCTTTGAAATGTTATTTCAATTCAAAAATTGGAGAAAAGACTAATAATCGAATCTAATTTTACTAACAGACATAAAGAATGGAATATTCCTAAACTAATCACCCAGTATTTGATCCTGGGTGATTAGTCATCCAGTCGACATAATGTGTTTGCATGCTCTAAGAGTCAGAAATGTAAATTGAATTAGATATTTTTTATGGTGAATGTTGTTCAGTACATATTTAAAGTGATTTAATATCATGATTTCCTTTGAAGTAGCATTTTTTCATTTAATCTAAACTTAAAGTTGTGCAAAGATTATCTTTGCCCTCAAACATACAGAAAGTAATGATCTCAAAACATCAAAAGTGTTTTTTTGTCCATTGAATTAGGAAGCAAGGTGATCCTTTTCAGGTTTGAATTTCATTTGGAGAAGTTATATAGCCTACAGCAACCTACCAAAGTATTTAGACCCACCGGTTTTCCTTTCTTTCATGTTTGAACCATAAACTTCTGAATGTTTTCAACCATTTATACTGATAGAAATGGGAAAACTAAGATTACACATTTTCATCCAGCCTTCTTACTCTGATACTCCAGTTTAATTTAATTAAAATAACTATCTTAAAATCTAATACAGGTAATGCCGTTTTATTTCAGTAAGAAGACAATCCAAAGTGCTTAATAAAAGTAGCACAATAAATATAAGTGCGGAAGAAAAGGATGAACAAAAATAATTAAATAGATTATGTTTTATTTGAATAAAATAAATCAGTAAAACTTAAAAATGTATATATTTCTTTATCTTGAATTTTTTTAAATTCAAGGTTTCAGCCTTTCGGCAGTTCTCTGAGGCTTGGTTTGAGATGTAGTGAAGCATAAGAACTAATATATATAAAACATATAATATAATATATATAACTATATATGATTTTTTAACAATTTATTCGTATGATACAGCTGCAAATAAATGTTTGAACTGTCTATCAGCTAGAATTCTGACCCTCAAAGACCTGTTAGTCTGGCTTCAAAATGTCGACCTTCCCTCCATTTATTATCCTAAATTAGATGCACCTGTTTGAGGTCGTTAGGCACATAAAGCCCCCAGGTCACCCCATACAATCAGTGAGAATCAAACTACTAACATGGCCAAGATCAAAGCTGTCCAAAAAAACACTAGAGACAAAATTATACACCTCCACAAGCCTGGAAAGAGCTATAGGGAAATTGCCAAGCAGCTTGGAGAAAAAAGGAGCAATCATTAGAAAATGGAAGAAGCTGAACATGACTGTAAATCTGCCTCGGACTGGGGCTCAATGCAAGGTCTCCCCTAGTGGAGTCTCAATGATCCTAGGAAAAATGAGAAATCAGCCCAGAACTACATGGGAGGAGCTGGACAATGATCTGAAAAGAGCTGAGACCACCGTTTCCAAGGTTACTGTTGGTTAGAAATCATGCATGGCAAGGAGGGTTCCCCTGCTTAAACCAACACATGTCAAGGCTCGTCTAAAGTTTGCCAGTGAACATTTGGATGATCCAGACGAGTCAAGAGAGTCATGTGGTCAGATGAGACCAAAATAGAACTTTTTGATCATAATACCATAATGGAATAATTCCTTAATTCAACCGTGTTTGGAGGAAGAAGAATGATGAGCACCAAAGAACACTATCCCTACAGTGAAGCATGGGGGTGGCAGCATCATGCTTTGGGGGTGTTTTTCTGCACACGTGACAGGGCGACTGCACTGTATTAAGGAGAGGATGACCGGCTCCAGATTTTTCGGAACAACCTCCTTTCCTCAGTTACAGCATTGAAGATGGATCGAGGTTGGATCTTCCAACATGATCAGAAGACCCAATGACCCGAAAAACACATCCAGGATAACCAAGGAATGGCTCTGGAAAAAGTTCTGGCATGGCCTAGCCAGTCTCCAGACCTAAACCCAAGAGAGAATCTTTGGAGGGAGCTCAAACTCCATGTTTCTCAACAGCCCAGAAACATGATTGGTCTTATTTTCATCACTGTACAACTAGCAAAAAGTCTGTAATGTATTTAAATAGTTAAGGCTGAACTCTGTTATACAGAGAACCAGTGGAAGGATTTTAAAACTGGGATGAAGTGCTCCATTTTCTAAGTTCTAGTGAGGTTGCTTGCAGCAGTATTGTGGATCAGCTGCAACCTTTTAAGAAATCATTTTTATTATAGATAAACTTATGGAGGATTTTTTAAATATATTTGTTATTTAATCCTGGAGACGTTTGTCAAGCGACCGAAGACCGACTTTTGTCTTTATTTGCTTAAGAAGGTTGGGGATTGAATCCATCATTAAAGATTTCCGCCTTGATACGCTGTTTCTAGCCGCAGTGACATGCTGTGTGCTGACTGTTGATAGATTATCCTTTTGATCCAAAAATAATAACCCGGCTTTTGTTTTTTTTTTCTTACTAACAAAGTCCTCGTGTCTGATTTAATCTTGGCAGCTGCTCTATAAAAGGTTTAAAGAGTTTGTTGAAGAACAGTAGGGGACAAACAGCATCATGAGGGCCAAGATCACAGCAGACAGGACAGGGATAAGGAAGCAAAGGCATTTAAAACACGTTATATGCATATCCAAACAAAAAAAACATTTCATTCATCTCAGATTTAAAAAAGATGCTCGGAGTTGCTCTACATGAGCTGTAGTTACAGAGCTATACGCATGAATAGGCGTTAATGTCAAGGCTCAGAACAGAGGACCCAGTATTCAAGGCAGACCGACAGACTGATAACTTAAAAGGGTTTATTACATTATTAAATAGCATTACGTAGTAGCGGCTAGGATGTCTAGGGCTTGAACCTCTGCAGAAAGGAAATACAGGTTAGTGACCTCAATAATCTGGTGGAGAAAGATTATGATTGTGAGTCACTAACCTGGTTTACTAGTTCAGTCCAAGCCCAGAGAATGAGGTAGGACCCAACTGGTCGGCTGACGACAGACACGACGGGCGCCGCTCTTAGAGTCCCAGATGCTGTAGCTCTGGAGAATGGAAAACAAGCAGGAGACCAGATCCGGGCAGATGAAGGAAGGCAGGATAATCCAGAGGGCGACGCCAAACACGGTGCCGAGCACGTGTTCAGGAACAAAGAGGTTCTAGAGGAAAATCCAGGTCGGTGACAAGAAACAAACAAACAAACAAAAAAGAATCCAGCATCAGTCCATAGACAGTTCAGGCAAACAGATCAGACGGGAACCGGCAGGCTCAGTGATTGAGAAGCAGAAAAGGAAATCAGAAATACTAAGGTAACGACTTCCAACCGGGGCTCCAGAATAGTCAGCCCTGATGACTGGAAACAGGCAGGTTAAATAGAAGCAGGAGCAGGTGGATTAGATGAACAGTAACGAGAAACCGAGCGAAGTTAGGTAGGTGAATGAAATGAGTAATTTACCCGGTCATCAGCGCCAAGATCATCACAGTTAAGCTTTCTGGTATGCATATAGTCAGAGCTTAAATACAATGGTTGAAATCAAAGCATATTGATGTGCTAGATGGTCCGGACTGACGGTTCTGACCCATATTCAGTTGGCCATCCAGTCTAATTGCGCTTGAGCAATTTTGCAAAAGAAGTGGACAAAATAATTCAGTATCTAATTATATCTGCTTAGGTGGTAGGATGTCACCTCAAATGTATTACTACCTTGTGTTGGTTTATCACATGGAATCTGAAGTTTGTTGATGGAAACTGGCATAAATTTTAAGTTGTATAAATATTTTTTCTTTACAAGTCAGTATCCTAATATAGACAGCATATACAGTCCACAGAACCTCGGATTCTAAAGATACCCGGAAAGACGGGTCAAGGTGTATAATCTGTGAGCGTGTGAGTAAACTATTTAAAGCTTTAAGGATATAAAGAAATATATAGTTTAATTTTTCTTACGCGGATTTGAAAATTCTACAGGAAGCTGGCTGAAGTTTTACGTTTTATTGCAATGCATCAGTCCTAGAAGTTTTAGGTCGCAGCCTGTAAGTTAATGATATGCTTGAATAAGTAATTTTTCAAGACAAACTTTCCAAGATCCAGCGAAACTGCAATCGAATAAAAACGGCCTCCAAGAACAGAGAATAAATGTGTTTTAAAACATTCTATAATAAATTAAAATGTTAAGTTCCAATAACATGTCAGACTGTTTTGGTTTTGTTTACGCTGCTCTTGATATACAGTATTTTGCCCACATGCCTCATTGCAATCTCTAAATCACATTATATATTTTTGGCTGAACAGTTTAACCAGTCAGTTGATTTCCATTTGTCAGAGAAAAACTTTCCATGTTTAAAATTACTCGCTCATTAGTTTAAGATACTTTGCAAACATGTTAAACATTGTTACTAGACGTTTGGCCAAGAGTTTTGCATATTTGTTTTATTGGCTATATGGGAATATTGTAATCTTACATGTTTTGTTTACATTAGATTTAAGTGGAATATCATAGATATATTTTTAAATATGTCTGAGCAGAATCTGTTAAAATAAACTTCTCTAAATCATTGATTAGGATGCATTTTATTTTATTATTTTACCATGTATTTAACAGCCTAACCAGCTGAATCATTTCAGTATGATATAACTGCACGCAGACAACACATGATACCTCCTGATGTCTTGTGCATGAAGCTTCTAATGCTCTCTGAAATCAAATCAAGCACATCGTCCAAAGAGTCACAACTAGACATAACTTGTAACAATCAATCATGTTCGTTCCATAACAGTCACAACAGATGGAGCCTTTTTACCTCATTCCTCCCATATAGAGCTCCAAGGACATGTAGGGATATGACATGTGGTTTGGCTGAATAATCTTTAAGGTGATCTCAATATTGATATCAGCGAGGGTGGAGAGCTAAGCTATAAAAGCTACTTTTGGAAATATGTTCTAAAGCATTTAACAGATTTCCCAAACTACTATTTATATCCATCAGTATGTGTACCAGTATTTCCAACTAATTGAAATGGAAACCTTTTAGTTAGAGGTCCTCCTCAGGTAAAACTACACAATTACCAGAGGTTTGGCAAGAACCCTCAGACATACATTTCAGATTCTTATGACAATGCAACTTTAAAACTGCAGTGCAAGAATGGCTTTTTGTAGCATGAACAAGACAAAGACTGTGGTCGAGGTGCATGCATCATGCCTGCAAGATCCCTGGGATAAGTCCTAAGAACTAATAGGACTAACTTGAGAATGCAGAAACCCTTTATAGAATAAAACAGCAGATGAAAGTAGCGTAATATAACCTTATTATTGAACTAGTAGGTGCAAAGAATGTTTTATCTATGAATTTTATCTAAAGAAATCTGATTTTTTTTTATTTTTAACAAAACATTTATTTAACAATGATTTATCAACAAACAGTTAAAAAACTCAGGACATCATTATAGTAGCAGCTTGTTATATTTTAGCTCTCCTGAGTCAGAAATGGTGCACAACACATTATTAAAACCCCACAGTTGTAAAAAAAAAACAACCTTCAAATCC
The DNA here is from genome assembly GCF_000732505.1 of Cyprinodon variegatus. Taxonomy (NCBI): domain Eukaryota; kingdom Metazoa; phylum Chordata; class Actinopteri; order Cyprinodontiformes; family Cyprinodontidae; genus Cyprinodon; species Cyprinodon variegatus. Next base: position 53,019 of record NW_015151223.1, read on the forward strand.
CCAGTGGCTCTGTGGAAGCAAAACTCCAGCCTTAACCTGGCTTTGATGTTACACCTCCACAGAGCCACCGCATCGAGCTGAGGTCTTTCCTGCAGTTTGTCTCTTCGAGTCAGGTAGATAGCCATTTTGGCTTCAGAGATTAAATAATTAAAAATTGTGGATTTGAAAGCAGTGGCTTGGTTGAAATGTACACCATTGATAAAATCGGAATGGGTAAAAACCACACTAAAAAGGCTAAAAACGTTCATTAAAAAATTGAAAAAACCAGTCAGTCGTACACAATCCATAAAAACGTGAAACACACTCAGGCAAACTGCAAAAAGGACATTTGTTTAAAACCTCAGGACTGATGACAGATTGAAACGAGTTTGAAGCAATGGCGCCGGGAAGTATCCTCCATTGAAGGTCACCAGTCCGTTTTTTGATGGGAGGCTTGTACAGAGTCCTCCACTGAGGTTTTTGTCCTCTGAACTTGCTCGCCCAGACGTTTGTTTGCCTGTTGTGGAGAGTTCTCTTGCTTAGAACTTTTGTGCACGTACGTACGTTTGCAAATACACCAAATTAACCAAAACATTTACAATCTGAAGAACTAAAGAGATAATAATTAAGAGAGATACTCAACTGTATTGGTCATTGCAACTTTACAGTGTTGGTTCTAGACCAAATTTACCGGGGGGCGGGGCAAGATAGGGAAGGTGTTTTTTTGTGGGAGCATAGAAATATAACATAGAACAAAAAAAAAGGAATACTTCATAATAAAATTAGTGAGAAGCAGAACCAAAGATTCCCTTGCAACTCCAGCAATAGCAAGTAAAAAGTAAGGGAGCCCTGATTCATCAGCCCTGATTTGATTGATTTTGGGAGATCGGTGCTGAGATGTGAAACCCATCTCAACCCTCCATTTTATTTACTTCTGAAAAGCTTATATTCAGACACTGTCAATGCTCTAAACCTTTCATTTATATTTGAGAGGAATAATTTTTGCAGTTGAAACACTTTTTTGTTTCATGTATTGTTATTTTATTCTTGCAATAAGAGGAGATTGAAAAATTCAAGGTGTGTTCTGGTCTTATAACAACAATTAAAGAAAATAAAGAAAATATAAAACTGGAATCAACATGTCCGGCTTTTTAAAGCCTGGTTATCAGTCAAAAAACTGCAATCACCGCTATAGCTGTCATCCTTTCTTTGTTCATTTTTAAATTATTGTTGAAATAAAACTGTAAACGTTAAAAAAACTAAAACAGGTCCAAGGGACTAATCTTTTACAGTTTCTTTATCTGTGCATATAATTATGAAGAATGTATTTAATATTCTGTCTTCAGTACAGGGGCCCGTAAAGGTTCTAAAGGGGCACTGGCCCACGCGGGCCCCTGTCTAAAACCTGTAAAGGAAAGTTTACACCTTTAAGCTTTCTCTCCCCGATTCTTTCCTGAGAAGAGATCACTCAAGACAAACTCTATAAATAAAACTTCATATTCTATATGAATTAAATAACCAGGAGACATGACAACACATTTTTATAGAAATTGTAATCTTACTCAGACTAGAGAATTTGCTTAAGCTTAGAGAAGGCAGTGCTTACCAACCACCTCGCTTGTCGTTAAAGGCCCTGTATCACAGTTAAAGAAGCATTTTATACAACTCCAGTCTGCAACATCATGTCTTGCACGTCTGTAAATGAGACATCTATGGCTCCAAGTATCTCAAAATATTACTCCAAGATTACTCCAATAAATACACAGAGAACTTGTTCTGAAGAATAATCCTCTCTGTCTGTGGCTCCATTTTATTCCCAAATCTCTATTATGTACATAATGAATACGATGACTGTATATCCTGGCAGAGGAACAGTCCTAATTAGATAAACTACTTGGGAAAACATTAGTTTTGACATGTAACAGGCAAATAATGTAAGGATTTCCGAAGCAGCTTCTTCCCCACCGCCGTCAGACAGCTGAATGTTGAAAAAACTAAATCATGCCACAGACTCTGCATGAAACTGACCATATCAATGCATTTTTTGCAACGTTTACATTTGATCACTGCTGCACTTTAAGAAAATGGAAATGTCATGAGAGCTTTAAAAAATGAAATTTCATTTTATATAAACTCTGCCTATACAAAATGACAATAAATGTAGTGAAAGTCTAAGTTTAAGCGACTCAAACATCATCAATAAAAATAATGCTAACAAGCCACCAAGGAAAATGTACATTATAAGGAATGTTGTTTTCTGCATTTAAGCCATCAGGGAGCAGTGGGTAGCTTTCAGCACCAGGGGGAGCAATCTAAGGTTTAAGGGTGATGCTTTGGGATTCAGAGCAAAAGTCCGTCCATCCATCCATCCATCCATCCATCCATCCATCCATCCATCCATCCATCCATCCATCCATCCATCCATCCATCATCCATCCATTTTCTTTACAGGCTTAATCCCAAGTGGGGTTGAGAGGGGTGCTGGTGCCTATCTCCAGCTGTCTACGGGCGAGAGGCAGGGTCCACCCTGGACAGGTCGCCAGTCCATCACAGACTTGCAATGCCATAGTTGAAAAAAAAACAAAAAAAAAAACATAAATGTTAAAGGAACAGTACACCCAAAACATGATTAGCCTTCATTTTCTACTCACCCCCATGCTGAACAACACTCTGGAGTACTTTTTTGATATCTCAAATGCATCTGGAGATCTGGGAGGCTTCTTGCTGTCTGCTGACATTCAAATAATGGAGGTCTATGGCGCCCGAGGCAGAAAGATCCATAAAAGTCCACAAAAAACGTGTCAATATTCCTCCATACTGCTCGTCCAATGTATTCCAAGTGTCCTGAGTGGGTAGCGTCCATAATTTACTCGAAACGAAGTCATTTAAAATGTTTTTAGAGCATAAACAGTAGTGTATAGGATTTCCTAAAAGCGCGTTCACGAGTCTATGGAAACCGCGGCAGACCAAACCAGATGAAAGTGCGCATTCAGCTCGGCAAAGAACTCATGCTCTTCCTCAACACTGAAGTCCTCAGACATTTTTCTTTCGTTGTTTCTTTCTTTGCACAGGTAAACAGCACATTTCTTCTTCTACGCTTGCATTATCGGCAGAGCAGACGCTGAATGCGCACTTTCATCTGGTTTGGTCTGCCGCGGTTTCCGTAGACTCGTGAACGCGCTTTTAGGAAATCCTATACACTACTGTTTATGCTCTAAAAACATTCTAAATGACTTCGTTTCGAGTAAATTATGGATGCTACCCACTCAGGACACTTGGAATACATTGGACGAGCAGTATGGAGGAATATTGACACGTTTTTTGTGGACTTTTATGGACCTTTCTGCCTCGGGCTAATCATGTTTTGGGTGTACTATTCCTTTAACCTACGTCAGGGTCCATAGTGCCAAGAGGCCTTATGGCCTTCAGAGTAGCTCAGCAGTTTAATGGAAGAAGATTTTAAGGCAATGCAGCTTCTTTCACGTCACATTTTAGAGTGAATGGATAGACTTTATACAGCACCTTTTTAATTGTACTGAACCTTCAAACAGCTCTCCACAAGAGCCACATTCAGTCAGTTACATTCACACAACAAAAAGCAGAATGGTTAGCAAATTTGGTTTAGAAGTGCCATCTCCGTCTGCTCTTCCCTTTGGCATCAAAGCCACATCCTTAGAAATTGTAAGACGACTATTCTTCCCACTGAGTCAGTTGACCACAGATCTAATACAAAGTTTCACTTGCAGTGCTGCAAAGCATACAATGGAGATGTGTTTCCTGGAGGGATGAATCATGCCTCTGTCTGGTAATACAGGGTCAGTACAAATCAGCGTTAGGTAGTTGCCAAGGTAACAGCACTTGCCTAATTTATTGTGCCAAGACCAAACTTTGATGTGGAAAGAAATTGATGGAGTTTGGATCTACCCTTGGTTTGAGTGAAAGGGAATCAGCACATTAAGACATTCTAGAACGTTTCATGCTTCCAGCTTTATGGGAACAGTTTAGAGATGGTGAATTTCTGTGCAAAAGTGTCCAAAGCATGGTCCATAAAAACGCAGATAAAGGCATGGGATAAAAAAAAAACATCTGTCTGGTCTCCACATAATCCTGACCTTTGAGATGAATCGTTCAACAGACCTTTTCATATATATGTTATATAATATGTATATACAAGTTTCTTTTAAATTTTTTGAAAGAGCTTTTGAGATCCTCAAAGTTTCAGTGCATCATCCTTTGCACATTTCTGTGTACATTAAATTCTTACATTAACATATTTCTATAAAATGCCATGCTCTGCAGAGGGATGTAGCTGCTGCCTTTGCTTCATACTATCCTGTTTTACGACTTGTTGGTTGGACTTTAACCCTCTATTCTGAGTTGGGAGCTGTGAGTAGATTGAGCGGCATGATCAACTCGTAGATCAGAGAACAAAAGGATGATCTGTAAGAGGTTTTAGAGACTATGATGTGTTCCAATAGAACAAGGCGTATAAGTGCCACAGATATGCAGATATGACCAATCAGAGTGTAGAATAAAAAACAAAGAACAAAAGAGCTTGTCAGGATGCTGGTTGAAGCTGGTATGGAAGTATAATTATCCTGTATCATCATGGGCTAGAAATTCACCCATGTCTGCAAAAGCACAAAGCCAAGGAGTTTCAACGTATATTCCAATAAATACTGAAAAAAAATAAAAATAGAACCAATACAAAAAGATTGGTGGAGTTCAAACACTTTTTTGGTTGGTTTTAGGGTGTATCTATAGCTATATGTCTGACAAGATACAGAAAGATAAAGGTAGTATTTTCTTTCTTTCTTCCTTTTTTTTTTTTTTTTTTTTTTTTGATATTTGCACTTTTAATTGAAAATATTTTTTCCCGTACAA
>NW_015151223.1:59638-62259 GCF_000732505.1 Cyprinodon variegatus
AATTTACTTTTTTTTTTTTCAGTGGCCCTAATCCTCTTCCGTACCTGATGTGTCAAATATTTACAGGACCTTTTTTCTTTTTGTTTTTTCCTTCATCATAGATGCATTAGGAGGCGTGCCGGACCGGGCCAGGCCGGACCGGACCAGGTTACGCTCCGGATCCTTATAGCTTCATGTGATCTCAAAGGGAGGCGTTTGACTGGAGAGGGGTGGGGGTTGGAAAGAGTTATTTTTCCAGGATCCATCCCGCAGTAGTTCAGAGCTGACCTCCGCTCGTTTGGGATATTTTCTCTTTCCGTCCGGACGGTGACGCGCTGCAGATCCGATTATGGGAGACGCTCAGTCTGCGCAACGGGAGGCCAAAGGCGATGCAGCAGCGGAGGAGGAGGAGAGCGGAGAAGTGAAGGATGTGCAGGACGTCGACAACAAGGTAACAGCATCTTTCCTACCGGATAAGTTCTGTTATGGATCTGTTCTGTCAGAAGTCGCATGCAGGGAATTCACCTGTTATAAAGTGTGCAGAGGTGCCATAGAGATGGGCTGATGGGTTAAAAGCAGGGGAAGATGCTGAGGCTGGGTTCTGCTGCTGGCAGGACAGCAGCTGGTGCTGCAGAGCAGGATTGCTCTTTAAAACCAAAGGATGGCTGTACTGTAACATCTAGAGGTCTGGAAATTTGTCCGATTGAATGAAATAATCCCACTTTTGCTGAAGTTTTGAAGACTGACTTCCATCTGTGTTATTTTCTTCATGATGGAGTAATTTTGAATTTCCTAAGGGGAGGGGAAACTCACTCCTAGAAAAACAAAAGTAAAGCCCAGGGGAAGGATAATATTCCTTCTCTGCTGCACTCAGCAGAAAGCAACATTGATTATTTATGTAAAGCATTATTACCTGGACCAGATGGACAGGATGTCTAACATGATGCACTGTTCTGTCACAGTGAAAAAAGGCATAAATGCGTCAAGCAGCTGATATGTTTAACTTTATCTCAGTATAAGAGCATAGCAACCATCTAGATCTGTTAACATGACTCTTAACTCGTAAACAGTTGTGAATAGAAATATTTTAGAACCTATAAAAACTTCCTTATTAAGTTTGTAACAGCAATCATTTGGTGGTTTGGATCAAAATTAGTCATCAGGGAAACACCATCTCAACATGAATTATAGTGGTGAAGGAATCATGCTTTTCTTCTGCAGGGAAAAGGACGCTGATTAGAGTTCATTAAACATAGATGGAGCTGAATGAAAGGAGAACCTGGAGGAAAAAAGGCTGTAGAAACTAAAGGTGGGGGTTCCCTTTAGACATGAACAATTAGAATAGATGATGTAGAGCAGGGGAGTCTAAAATGTTGCCCCAGAATTCAAGAATCATGTAAATATTGTCAGTCCAGGTGGTAGATGCAGATACATGTTTATGAAATGTTAGGTTGCTATTTTCCATTACAGAAGACCTTGAAAAAGGGGTTAATAAAACATTTAGTTCGGACTATGTAAGAGTAAACACAAAGGACCAGGTTTGGATTTCAATTTATTTAATTCAACAGTGAAAAAAGTGATCTTATACATCCACCAACTTTCACTGAAACGACTTGGCTGTTAACTGTTGGGTTGAAAAAATGTATTCATTTTAACTTTTTCAATTTCTAAAACATTTAACCAAATTTTGTACTCTAAACGTCCCGTTTTTAAGCCTTAAAGGTTTACACATCATTTGCTTAGAGTAAAGCCTATTCCTGATATTTATGGCCTAGTCCGAGGGTTTGCAACCTTTCCAATCCAGAGGGCCATTTTCCACCTCAGTCTAACTGGATTTAACTTTTTTAGATCCATTAAAGAAACACAATTTTTAATAATAAACTTTTAAAAAGGGAAATTTATATTTTTTGCCAGACATCTTTAATAGGGAATGCAATAATCAAAGAATAATCAAGTTAACTTTTATTTTTAGATTTCGAAATAAAGATTAACAGTTTTTTTGCATAAAGAGGACAGAGACGTTTTCTTCCTGAGGGTGTTATTATTAGTAAAAAAAAAAGTAACCTGATAAACCAGACTAAATGTGAAATTAAATGTGTAATTTAATCTGGCCCGGATTAATGAGATATCGGAAGATTGTTGATGAGAACAACCCGTTGACTTCAAAAAATGTCTGTGCCTATTGGCCAACGCTCTGACCAATGAGAGCAACTGACTGTGACGTAGTAAGCGTGTCAAAATGCTGGTGGGGGGGTGTAAACAAACAGCCTGTCTGTAAAACGGCGAATATGTCCTTCTTAAAAATGAATGAGCGTAGAGCCGCTTCCTGCTTACGTTTCAACGAAAACCCAAAGTCTAATCCTTCCAAAGCGGAGTGAAACGAGAACTGTTCAATAGTTGTTTCCATCTTCCTTGTTGCGCTTTCTCCAGGGTCGCGCAGCTTTGTCGTCACGGCCTCAAAACCCCACCCGCTTTGCATCCAAAAATTCAAAACACATCTCTGCATTGTGATTGGCCCGCCAGTTGTAGGGCCTGAGGCATTGATTGAGGCTAGACCACTTACATCCAAAAAAGATTTTGGCTGCCGGCGGGTAGGGCTAGTTTACTAGGCTAGTAAAAAAAGAACAAAACAAAACAAAACC
>NW_015151223.1:64187-66703 GCF_000732505.1 Cyprinodon variegatus
TGCCCTTGATTTAAGGAGGTAGTAAGTAAGACTTACTGACTTGCTAACTGACTGAATACGATGACATTTATTACATTTAAAATAACCAAAAAAACAAATGTTAAAGGGGTCATAGAATGCAAAACCGAGTTTACCTTGTCATAAATGAATAACGATAGTTCAGTGGGTGAAATGGACGTACAGAGAAGTTCAAACCCCATCGACACCTCCTTTCTCTGCAAATCTCGCAATTCTACACTTCCACCATAAAACGGGCGAATTCAAACGAGGACCGAGGCCCATGTCCGCTGACTGGACCAGACCGGGCCCCAGTGGGGGACGGAGCGACCGAAGCCCAACTAATGTTACACACCCTATTCAGAGACCTTAAGGACCAGCACCAATTACCCCATATAATCATTCTATGTGTTACTCCTCTAGAGATAATCAAGGCTCAACGTTGTTCTTTTGGTTTTAACAGCCATTTATTGTGGACACGTCTTATAAAGTCCCAAAAAATGCCGTCAGAACTAAGAAGGGAAACAGAACCCAAATTAGCTCAAAACAAATATAAAGCTTCACACAAATAAATATAAGTAAAACAAAGTCATACCTCATTGGCCGTATAAACTCCAGAGGAATAAAGATAACTTATACAGCTTTTCTTAAAAAACCAGTCTTAAAGCTTTCTGGTGAAACTTCTTGAAGAAACGTGCAAAAAAAAGAATTGTGTCAATCAATCTTCCCATGGGCAACAACGTGAAATGCGGAACAAAAAACATAGGTTCCTCCTTACATTTTAATGAGCTTTTTAACCAATGTACACAAACAACATAAATGTACCGAAAGGTATTTATTTATTTATGATTGAACTTTTAATTTCAATATTTGTATTAACTCTCGTTTTTAATTAAGTATTAGAATATTTAAATGAGTTGACTCTGATGGCAGCTACACTATGACCCTTTTAAAAAAGGAAGGAATAAGGACATCGTGCTTTAAAATGATTGATATTATATTTATTTGACAGGCCTGGAAAAAAGAATATCAGCAGCTTTTTCCTGTAGCGGAGGAAGGGATAGATGGTTGTGCCAAACATATTAAATAAATATAACAAAGACTTCCTAAAAAAAACACTTACAGCTAATGGGCCACATCAGACTAATTAAAGACCTAATAACCTTTTCTAAAAAGTGATTACCAAAAAATACAGAGGGTGTCGCAAACTGCTAAACTAGTGAACTAAACATTAAAAAGGCTACGGGCAGAAATGTATAGGGTACCCCAAATGCATAGTCCACATACATTCCACAACATACCTGAAGTTTCTATCATCTAGAGTCAGGCACTAGAGTCAGCACTTGAAAAAAAGGAGGTGTGTAAATCTCAGAGTGATCACAGTGAATTACCACAGAGGGTACTAGAGAAGTTTCTACAAAACTGCCAGCTTGCTTCATCTCCAAATAACAAGGATAGCTCCAAGAGCTCACAATTGGAACTGTAAAATGTGAGAAATACTTGGTCAAATCCGACAAGATTTCTGTATTTAGGTCTAAGTGCTTGAGGTGGCTTTGTACCCAAACCCAACTCATCCTCCATGTCCTGAGCAACTACTGTTGCCAATGGAACCACAGGAGCGGGGCAGGTCACATGACTGCATTCCCTGAGACTATAACTCTTCATCGCATTCACGTGATACACTCAAGTTCTTTTTTCATGCTCAGAAGTATGGATAAAATAGTTGCTCTTACTAATTTGTCGGTCTACAACATATGGACCAGAGAATTTAGTGACTATCGCAGGCAAAATCAGAAAGATCTGATCACCTTGTTGAATAGACCAAGCAACCGCTTTTCTGCCATAGCTCTGGTTTATCTTTACCTGAGAATTGGTGAGAGTGTCTCGTGCTAGGGAGCAAGCATTTTTAAGCTACTATAGTGCTTTGCTACATACTCTGACTGATGTCTGACTGGCTTCTCACAGTCATGTCCCTTTAAAGACTCCTAATGGCCCCCTCACATCACATTCGAAGACCAACTCAACTGGGCTAAAACCCAGGGACTCTTATATTTTTCCCAAGCAGCAAACATGAAGAATGGGAGACTTTCATCCCAATCCCTAGGAGATGTGTGCCAATGCTTACGCAGCATAGACTTTCAGGGTGGTATGGACTAGAGGTGACATGCTGAAAACCAAGCGAGAAGAGAAACTTCTCTTAAGGTTTAGACACAATAGAATTACCAGATTAGGCGAAGGAGATCATCTTGGACTTCAGGAAGAACCGGCCTAACCACGCTCCACTGCTCATCAACAGCTCAGCTGTAGAGGTGGTCAGCAGCACCAAATTCCTGGGGGTGCACATCACAGACACCCTCACCTGGACTGAAACACCACCTCACTGGTCAAAAGGGCACAAAAGCGCATGTGCTTCTTTTGGAGGAGGAGGAGAGCCCATGCCCCCACCCATCCTCCCGACTTCCTACAGAAGCACCATAGAAATCGTTCTGACCAGCTTACTCCCTTTGTGGTGGACTGCA
>NW_015151223.1:67446-81276 GCF_000732505.1 Cyprinodon variegatus
AATTATAGTCACTGGCTGTTGGCTTTTTGGATCTCCCCTTTCGGAAACAAAACCTTTTGATATAAAATGTTTGAAGTAGGGATCTAGACCATTAGTCTGTCAAGGGCCTTAGCAGTGCACCATTTGTCCAAATGTATGCCTTCTTATCTGGGAAACCCAACAAAAGTTTGGCCATTAGGTTTTGTGTGTTTCCTCAATTTTTGTCTGTAAGCCTCTGGTACAAGTTCATAAGCATGAAATATTGACTCTTTAAGCATATTTTACTTCAAGGTATCCTCAATGGAACGTTTAATCAGAATCTCCTGTGCTTTACCCACCAGCTTACACTGGAGCAATGTCTTTAGGCCACTCAATTGCCATGGTTATCCGCTCAAATTCATCAAAATAGGAATTAATCTCTGCCTCACAAAACGTGGGCACAAACACAATATTTCTGCTCGGATAAACCGCAGTTCTTTTTCTGCTTTACACTACCTCGCTGATAAGCTAGTTACCTGCCACGTTTAAATTGATGCATCAATAGATGATTTTGTGCTTTTTTTTCAGGTTCTCCAAAAAAATGGACAGATCTCCGACATCAGCAAGAAAGCTGAGAGCTCCATATCAGAGCTGAATGGCAACTGTGAAGATATAGAAGGTAGGAAACCATAGTTTAGACACAAAACCAGATATTTACCTTCGTAGTAAATAGGACGTTTAATCAGAAAACAATACTTCTTGTTTTATGTCATGATTGCCAAAATTATCTCTACTTGCTTAATGCCAGACAAGATTTTTTTTTAATATCTTCAAATTCAGAAGTGTACATACATTTTCCTAACATTTTAAACTCTGCCCGGGGTGTTTTGGGTTTTCTTCCCAAAACACCTCAGTTTGTTGTTTCATAGTTTGTTGGAATTTTCCTCCTGAAATAACTGGTTTGTCTGAGCTACCTAGTCCGCACCCAGACCTCTCTCTTTTTGCTCGATACAATTTTGTGGTCTTTGTCTAATGGGAGAAACATATGGTTCCCAAATTCAAACAATAAAGTCTCATGTTGGTGAATCAATATTTTCACATTGATTCTTTCCTTTTGAAACTGTATATTATGAGAAATGCATCAAACCCCACAACATTATGCTCCTGCTTCCGTGTTTTGTATAATATTGTTGAACTTTCCCATGATGTCACACATAGAAAAGACGCTTTTGGTGTTTGCTAAAATACACCCACAGGTGTACCTCCAATTAACTTAAATTACCAATTAGAAGGTTTAAACGCTAAGACATCATCAAATCTAGGTATATCTCCCATTTGTCTGGTATTCAGCAAACAGACTATTTTTCTGGTAATCATAATCGACGTAAAACAGGGAAATTCTGAAATAATGTAGAATCAGTTGTAGAGACATTATTTGTCTTTGTATACTGTGTTTCCAAATGTTTTAACGGAACATCTGAGCATAATATCAGCAGAAGAAATAAATATTTATAATTTCTTTTTTTTTTTTTTGTTTAGCTGCCATTTGTCCAGAAATAAATATTACAGAAGCAGTGGAGGATAAAGAGACACCTTTAGAAAATGAAATCGATTTAAAGGATGTAGCTAAAGACACTGAAGACGAACTGGTTGAACAAGAGGATGTGATCGAAATGGATGCCAAGCAGAATGACATCAATGAAAGTTTCAGGAAATTTTTCAGCAACATTGGTCTGAAACTCACAGTTAAGAGAGGCTCCACTGACAAAGGTGGCGTACCTATAGACATGTCGGAGGAGGAACCAAGCAAACCAGAAGACATTAAGGGTGAAGATGCTGCAAACAAAATAAACAAGGATGATGAGGAACAAACAGAACTTATCACAGCAGAGGAAGCTGTAGAAAATGACTCGACTGTGTGCCAGACACTGACAGATGACACACCTGATGATTTTCAGGAAAAAGAAGGAGAAAAAACAGCCGAAACCAACGAGGAAAGAATATCACATGAAACATCTCCACTTCTCAATGAGGATACTACGCCACAAGAGGAACCACAACCACCATCTCCAACTGGTCTTGATGAAACTGCAAGTCCATTTAAAAAGTTTTTTACAACTGGGATCTTTTCTGGTCTCCGAAAGAAAAAAAAGCTTGAAGACGAAGAGGTGGGTGAGAAAGAACTGGTAGAAGGTGAAGTAAATGTGACCCAGGCTGGAAATGATGAGCTACATGATGAAGATGTCACTCCAGTTCTTGATGCTAAAGAGGAGAACCTAATCACCAAATCAGCTGAAGTCCAGGAGGAAGCTAAAGCACCATTGATTGTTGTAGATGAAATCACAAACTCCCAGGAAATTGTTCAAGAGAGTCCCCTAAAAAGGCTTTTGTCAGGCTCAAGTTTCAAGAAGCGCAGTAAAAAGCAAAAAGGCAGAAAATCCAGTGATGCAAAGCTGTCTGACTCTGGAGAACACGTTTCAGATCAGCATCTGTCATCTGTAGAGTCAGCTGAAAATAAGAAAGATGAAACCTCTGCCCAGACATCTGCTGAGGCAGTGAGTGGGGAAGATGGGGCTTGGTTTTCCTTCAAAAAACTTGTTACTCCCCAAAGGAGGAAGAAGTCGTCTGTGGACCATGTAGAGGAACCAATCCAAGGTTCAAAAGATGGAGAGAAATCAGTTGAAGGGGAGCAAATATCGGATCAAAGCACGGAGGAGGGAAAAAGGAGAAAAGACTCGTCTGTGTCATGGGAAGCTGTGCTGTGTGGATCAGGGAGGAGAAGAAGCCGGAAAACCTCAGACTCCGAGGATGAGACACCTCAGCTGGACGGTGAAGAGAACAGGCAAAACGACAGATCTAAAGAAGCAGGATCAAGAGCTTCTACTGAGGTGCAGGAGGTTCTGGCTTCACCCCCTAAAGAGACAGAAGGTCCTCCAGAGGGAGACGAAAGCTCAACATGGAAATCATTCAAAAAGCTTGTCACTCCCAAAAGAAAATCTAAAGATGAGGGAGAACGTATCAGCGAAATCGACCAAGAGGATTCTTCCTTTTCCATAATAAGGCTCCTGTCAGGAAGGAAAACAAGGAAGTCTGTTGATGTTTCCCCTGAAGAGGTTAGTAAAGAGATAGCAAGCGTCTGTGATGAAGACTCTGAGACACCAGCTGTGGTTCCACTGTCTGAGTTTGATTTAACAGAAACACAAACAATGGCAGAAAAGGATGCAGACAATACGCATCAAATGGACATAAACGAAATCAAAGAGGAAGTCCAGTCTAAGGATACTGTGCAAGTTCAGGCAAATGACATCCCAGACAATGAAGGAGCTTTAGAAAAGGAGGCTTCATCGGCTGTTGCTACAAATGAAGAACACAATGAGCTCACAGAATCAAGCGAGCATCAACACCTCAGTGACATACCGGAAGAGGGAGTCCTCACAGAGAACACCCCGGCCTCAGAGGAGGCAGCTAAAGATGAAACAATAGCAGAGGATCTGTTGGAGATCACATCTGAGGCCATTACTGCTCCAGAACCAGCAGATGTTACCCTGGCAGATGAAACTGAGATGGTTTCTGCATTATCCCAGTTATCAGAGTCTTCAAAAACATCTGGCAACACAACACCTGTCCCTGCAGAGTACAGCGTCCTAAACACAGAGACCCTCCTCCAGCAGGTTTCTGAGACTATCACCGTAAGCCCAAAAGCAGTTCCAGTGTTCTTAGAGGAACCGAACCCTGAAAGAGTTGTTTGTTTAGCCTCCAATCAAATACTTGAATCGTCTGTATTAGAGAAGCCAAAAATACTGGAAATACACAGAGAATCAGATGCAGCAAGCATAAAAACCGGCTTAAATGCTGAAGAAATTGATGCAGTGAATGAAGTCACAGCAACGGCCCAAGCCGAAAGTATATCTCACCTTAATGAAGCCATTTTAACGGAAATTTCTTCAGAAGTTCCTAAAGAGTTGCTTGACACTGCCAAGCCTGCTGCAGATGAAGTCTATGAAGTAAATATTTCAGAGTTACAAAAAGACATTAAGGATATGCAAATTGTTGAAGAGAGGCAACATGCGGTTGAAGATACAGGGGATGTAGATGAAGAGGCATCTTCAGAGAGTTTACCTAAAGGAGAAGATGCAGGAACTGAGGATGTTTTGACTGATCAAACTGAGCAGGACAGCAGAAAAACACACTCTGAAGAAGAAGAACTAGCTGTTCCATCAGCAGATGACTTGGAGGAAGCATATGAGAAGGAGGAAGAACAACCTGCAACAGAGCTGGACACTGAAACCAAACAAATGCCCTTTGAGCAAGCCCAAAATGAGGCTTTATCTTCTGCAGCAGTGGATGAGTTAGAAAAACAGGCTGGAGCAGAAAAAGTCGAGTTGCCCAATGTAGAGCGTGATATTCAGTCACATGAGGAAAGATCCGCAGAGGACACGGAGCCATCTGAAATACTGTCACAGGATCTTACTGAAGTAACCAAAACAAACACGGAACCTCAAATAGCTGGAGCTGAAACTGACATAAGTCCACCAATCCAGTTGGAGGAGGACATGCTTGAGACACCTAACAAAGAAGTAGATTTGATTTCAGAAAATATTTTAACTACTGAAAAGGATACTGATGAGTCAACACAGGTAGTGACTCTCCCTGAAATGACCAAGGAAGCAGCAAAGAAAGAGCCAGAAAATGATCTGTCTGAAGTAACGGTATCATTAGAAAATGTTCAAGCACCAACATTAGAGTCAGAAGAAGATATAACCGAACCCCCTAATAGGGAAGTATTGTTGTCAGATGGTCCAGCATTTGAAACAGAAGCAGAAGAATCCAGACAGGTGGATTCTTTGATTGAAGAAGCCAAAGAGGAAGAGAGGAAAGAGTCTCTAATAGCTGCTGATCAAGTCGGCAGCTCTGAAGTTACAGATGTATCAGAGATCATGCAGGATCCGGCAACAGAGACAGATGAGAACGTTGTTCAGTCCCTACTTGAAGACGTGTCATTACCAGACATGTCATCAGGTGAAACCCACACAGAAGAATCTAAACCACCAGAACCTCTCACTGAAGTCAGAGAGGAGCAAGACGATAAAGAACCTAGAATAGGTGAAGTCCAAATTGATCAGTTAGAAATTACAGAGGTATTTCAAACCGTTGAAGTGCCAACATTAGAGTCACAAAATACATCTGCCCTGTCCCCTGATGAAGAATTATTACTGTTTGACATTTCCCAAGCTAAAACAGGAGAATCCAAACAAGTAGAGTCTCTCACTGAGGTCCCAGATGAACAAGAAGACAAAGAGACAAAAGCAGATGCAGCTGAAACAGAAGAATCCAAACACGAAGAGTTGGTCACTGAGGTCCCAGATGAGCCACAAGACAAAGAGACAAAAGCAGATGCAGCTGAAACAGAAGAATCCAAACACGTAGAGTTGGTCACTGAGGTCCCAGATGAGCCAGAAGACAAAGAGACAAAAGCAGATGCAGCTGAAACAGAAGAACCCAAACACGAAGAGTTTGTCACTGAGGTCCCAGATGAGCCAGAAGACAAAGAGACAAAAGCAGATGCAGCTGAAACAGAAGAATCCAAACAAGTAGAGTTGGTCACTGAGGTCCCAGATGAGCCAGAAGACAAAGAGATAAAAGCAGATGCAGCTGAAACAGAAGAATCCAAACACGTAGAGTTTGTCACTGAGGTCCCAGATGAGCCAGAAGAAGAGACAAAAGCAGATGCAGCTCAAACTGAAAACGCTGAACTTGCAGAAGAATTTAAATCTGTAAAGTCCGATGAGGATGTTATTCAATCCCTTATAAAAGACACTGAAATGGACAATCAGGAAGAAAAACAAGAGGTAACTAATAAAATCAAAGGCATAAATCCACAAACAGATGCTGATCAAATCAACCAGGTTAAAGAGGAAATATCCTCGCAAGCACCAATAATTAATTTAGAAGAAGATGCAGTTAAGTCCATTGATAAGGAGGCATTGTCCCCTGAAAACATTTTAGCTGGAGTAACAAATTACAAGGAACTTGAACTGGCAAAGTCCCTCCCTGAAGCACAAGAAGAGCAAGACAACAAAGAGCTACAAACAACAATTACTGCATTGGAGTCCTCGGAAGTTGCACATGTTTCTGAGATTAAAGACGCCATAGATGTTGCACAAGATGCCATACTGGAGTCAGAGGGAAGCAGAGTTGAGATTCTGGAAAAAGACATAACACCTTATGAAACTGTACCAAAAGCAGAAACAGCTGAAGAGACACCTAAAACTCAGACACTAGATGTTCAAGCAGAAGATACTCCTGAAACCGAACAAGCTCTGGAACCAGAACCTTCTTTAGCACCTCCACTAGATCCAGCAGAAATTAGCTGTGAAGCTTGTGATACAGACGTGATATATGATACTCCAGTAGTGGAAAAGGTCACAGATGAATTAATTATTACCGATTTGAAAGAACCTCTCTGTGAGAAACTAGAAGGTTCGCTCTCAGATGCACAAGACATTACCTCAGATCTAGATACAAGTCAACAAACAACTGCACCAAATGAAGAGGAAAGTACAACTGAAAAAGTTGAACTGCAAACAATGCTTCAAGATGTTCCTCAACCAGAAGACATTGACATTGCTAAAGAAGAGCCAGAGGGCAACGTTGCACAGCAGTTGGATCAAGAAACCGATGCTGAACCATGTGATGCTAAGGTTAAGGATGAAGAAAATGTTCTTGAAGATCTGCAAGGGTTACAGGCACCAACAGCAGTTCACATATCATCAGTTGATGAGAGTCCAGGGAGTGCAGAGGTCCTAGAAAAAACAACAAGTCTTGAGGAAAACCTGCCAGATTGTATAGACACAGCAGAAGTTTCAGAGGAATCCAGGAACGAAGTGAATCTCTGTGAGCAGCAGGAGAGGGTAGAGGGGGAGGAAGTGGATCTTCTTTCAGACGCTGAGATAAAAGTTGCTGCAACCGTTAGTAACGTCATATCACACGAAGTTATGAGTAATCTGAAGGAGGTTTCAACTGAGAAACCTAGTGCTGTAGTTTGTGAAGCTTTAACGGCTAAAATGGTCAGTGAGTCAGAATTCATTGATACAGTTGAGACTACGGCACCATTAGTGTTAGATGAAATAAATCAGGCAGCAGAGCCCAGCAGCGCTGTTCTGAAGATGAATGTTCCGCCCGTGGAGATCGAGGTCAATCACAAAGTCCAGGTGCACCTGATGGATGTTGAGATCAGATCAGCCGAGAAGATGGTAGACACAGTGATCCAGGTAGGGGTTACAGAAGTTAAGGGGACCATTGATGTGTGTCAGGAAAACATTCAGGAAGTAGAGAATATCTCAGCCACTGCGGGAATTGAAGAAGGAGTCGCATATGAAGGAATCCAGGTGACAGTTCAAGATGTCATGCAGCACATAACAAGTAACTTACCAGAGTCAGCATCCGACTCGGCCTCTGAAAATGAGGAAAAGGACATTGAATTGAAAGAAATTATACAAAAGGTTTGTGAGACAGATCAAAAGGAATTGGTTCAAACAGAAGAAGATACATTGATCATTGACAGCACTGAGATGGTCAATGAAGGACAAGAGGAGGAGGCTTTAACTGTTACTGAGAACTCTGGAATCCCTGTTGAGCAACTTGAAGAATCCAAGCTACTGTCCAGTAGTCCCCAAAGCTCTGAAGTGTCCATCAAGGACCACAAAGAGGATTTAAAGGAAGCAAAACCTGCTGAGCCAGAAATAATCACTGCAGTAGGAGATGTAAGAGCAGAGGTGTTAGCTGTAAAAGACCCCAATGAAAGCCCAATGGAACCTCTGCCAACTACTCACACACAAGTCGCCACTGCTGGCACTGCTGGATTAGCTGTGCCCCAAAACACCGGAGTAATCTCCTCAGCAGGGAACCTTGAGTCCCCCTCTAGCCTGTCCTTAGAATTTAAACTGAATATACAGTTTGCTCAAGCTAAAACCCAAACATGGCCATCAGCTGCACCTACAGAGAGACCTGAACCCGTTAGACAGGTTGATGTTTTTGACGCTGGAGTTCAGGCAGAGGAGTCAGTACCTAAAGGAGATGAATGCAAGAAACAGACAGAACTAAATGAGGTCGCAGTGCAGGCAGTCAGTGTCACCGAAGCAGATCCCGAGACACACTTAAACCAGAGGGCCTTAATTGCAAGTCAGCCAGTGTTACAAGATGTGGGCATCCAAGCAGTGGAAAGGACAGAATGGTATGAACAAATCCAATCTACTGAAAGAGCCACAACAAAGGTCCAGGCCGTGGATGTCCAATCATCACGACAAGAGAAGAGAGCAGTGCTCCTGAGTAAGCCTCTGCTCTCCGAGTTAAAAAAAGGCTGGGCTTTTAGGCAGTCAGAGGATGAAAATGATGTGTGGCTGGATGCAGAGGAGGACATCTATCCACAGCATGTCCCACAGACAACCATTGATCAGGTGGACGAACATATCCAGCTACAGAGTGAGAGTGAACAAAAGGAGGAAGCAGAGCCTGAGATGGAGTTTGAGATGGCAAGCAGTCTGGAGACTGAGGACACAGAAAGCCAACAGAGCAAACGGAAAAAAGAAACAGGTGCAATAGAAAGTGAAGGGGAGGATTTCGATGTTGCACTTGAGGAGCTTGGAAGCAGTGTCCCTGCAGTGGAATGAAGCCACTATAACCCGACCCTTGGGTTAAAGCCAGGTAAAATATCTCCCTTTAAACTCGTTAGTCTTCAGTTAACTCGTTGACAATTGAATTTAACAGCTGCTTTTTCCTCTTTTCCTAGGTTTGGACAATCATAACAAAGAAGCCACTAAAGCATTTCCCATGACATCAAGTGACACTAAATATGACAACTCCCATATTTAGCGGTGATATCATCCTGGATTTTAAAAATATGATTATTATTTAGGTGTGGTTTGGGCAGGGAAAACTGTTGTTCTCCTCAGGGTAAAGATAGTGGGATTTCAGATGTGACCACATCGACCGTGCGTTTAGACTACTAATAATGTGCAATCCTCCTACTTGTATGTAACATGTTAATTCTGTCTTTAAAAAGATAAAGAACAATTTAACGAGATGATCAAAAATATTACTCTGACACTGCACACATCTTTTTTATATACTAATGTAGGTAATTCAAGCTTTTCCTATTTATTATCTAATTTGCCCATTCAGTTTTTGTTCAGTTATTACACTTATAATGCCGTGAAGAACTCATACTTATTGAACATTTTCAGATTTCATCAACTTAAATGTATTTTGTAAGGAATGTTAGACTTTCACTTGTCCTTACCTGCATATTATCTGAAAAGTGTGGAAGTCAGTTGATTTTAAGCCCTCAAAAATCAATACTTTTACAGAACCTTTTCTTTTGAATACAGCTTTAAGTGGAGTATGTTTCTACCAGCTTTACGCAACCAGATTTGAAAGCATTTCTTTGTTACATAAAAGATCAGATCCAAATCAGATCAGGTGGGGAGCATCATGGGGTCTGCCATAGATTCTCAATAGGGTTCAGGTCTAGATTTGATTTTGTTTTTATTTTTAAACACATCAATCTTTTTAAGTTCCAAGCGGTTCTATTGTAGCTCTGGATACATTTCAGGATTGTTGCAATCACACATAGTGTTTTTACTATATATAATTGAATATTTTGGGGATTTCCTTCTTTTTAAGAGTTTTTTTGCCGTCTCTCTTCCTTAAAAGCGCTACATCCTTTTAGGTTAGATTTGCCAAAGCCAAAAACAGCAACTCAGCAGTAATTAAGCCATAAATGCACATAAGAATAGTTGAGATTAACCCGTAAGCAAAGTATTTGTCAGTTACAGCCCTATTGAAAACCACATATGATCTTCCCTCCACTTTACAACTATGTTCTAATTTATTTTGCCCTACATAATAGAATTATAGTAGAGTACCACAAAGTTTCTGGCTGTAATTGAGAAAGGCGAAAGAGAGTAATAAATACACTTTTCATGCTTTATAAGTATACATCAGATATGTTATTATATATATTTCATCTTGTACATATTTTTGAAATGTATACAGGCTATGCAACGTATATTTGCAATCAAAAAGAGATACTTTGTTGAATTTCAAAGTAAGGGGAGTAGAGAGCATGCCATAGCACTGTAGAGACATTTGATATTTAATGTAGACAAATACTGACTTTTAAGTGTTTGGATTGTAATCTGCACAGCCTTAATCATGGTATATTTTACTTCTTTTTCCATTCTTCTCCTCCCGTCTATGAATCAACTATAAAAGAATCAGCTGATATAATCAGGTCTGTATTAAAACTGAAGAAAACATGCAGTTGATTAGTTTTCTTTTTATTCAATTTCTCCTGATTTTAAAGTAATTCCTCTCATGTCAAGAGTGGCAAGATGTAAAACAGAACCATGAGATGCCTTTATTCATATATTACCAAGATTTATTATTAAAACATTGTTTTAATTAAATAAAATAAGACCTGAATATATACCAGATCTCCTGTATTGTTTTTAAATTGTTTGTGCTTTGTCATTGTTTATTATTCAGCTGTCAGTTTAAAAAATAATGAAGGGTTTTTTTATTATATAAATCTAAAGGAAAACAACTGAAGAAAAACCTCAGCAATCACACTTTGTGATTAGGACTAAATAAGCACTGATACATTTGTGTAGGCAATTTTATTTTGGCATGAATTAAGTCACATGAATAACGCTAGGTATGACCTCATGATGCTCTGAAGATAAAATAAAAATGCTGAAAAATCTAAATACACAAACTCAGCAAAATAAACATTAAACAATCCCATATTTAACCAGTGCAATCATGTTAAAACACTAAGCAGCCATGAAATTGGACAGAAAGATAAATCTCTATATATTGTGCGCCTGAAAACTGTTCCCTCTTTCAATGAAGGAGTAAAAAAACTCAAACTAATCCGGTCCCCTTCACATTTTGCAGCTGCTTCAGCGACTCACTGTGACATTGCAGTGAACGAGCACCTCAATAAAGTTCAGCATTCTCTTATGCAGTGTCTAATGCCATTTACTGATTTGTGCTTTCTTGGATCAGCAGATTAGAAGATCATCTTTGCAAGTTCAAACATCACCTATAAAGAAAACAACACAGAAATCCATCAGTTCAAACAGGGCAGGAGAGACTTTTACAGTGCTTTACTAAAACAACAACAGAAAAAGATCTGTTTTTCATTATATATAAAGATATATAAAGATTCTGTATGATAGGACCAACATAATGCAGTGCACAAATGTGATGCATAAACGGTTTTATGAACGCATTTTAAAAAGCCATCAAGATATTTATTCTGAGCCACTTTTTAAACATTATTCTGCAACTCCAGCAGCAGATATTTGTACATCTAAAATTTGTTTGCCAAATAACTGCAGGTTAGTAAAACTAGATAGAAATAAAAAAAAATCAGGTTTAAAGTTTCCATCTCTTTTCTCATTTAAAACTAAACCTGCAGTCTTACTTCTTATAAATATGCGAAATGTTTCAAAAGCTCGCTACCGAATCTCTAGGCCTTCAGAGATCAGTATTATGGAAGAAAAACAGTCTCATTGGAATCTGCCTTTTTTTAACACCCAATTTTAAACACTGAATTAGTTAAACACTGAATTTTTTTAACACCCAATTTTAAACACTGAATTTGTTAAACACTGAATTTTTTTAACACCCAATTTTAAAAACTGAATTTTTTAAACACTGAATATTTTAAACACTGAATTTTTTAAACACTGAATTTTTTTAACACTGAATTTTAAACACTGAATTTTTTTAACACTGAATTTTAAACACTGAATTTTTTTAACACTCAATTTCAAACACTTTTTTTAGACATTGAATTCCTTACACTCAATTTTTATCTGGTTAAAATTCACCAGAAAAAAATTCAGCTGCAAAAAAATTCAGCTGTTCACAGCTGAATGAGGACTTTATTTTTGTTAAACAGAATTACAATTATAACGTCAGTTAGCTACTAACAGACAGCTATTACAGTTTTTCCTCTTATCAGACTGGGTGAAACGACTGAGCCGATCACAGCTAGTACAGCACCCCTGTCTGCCAAGGCTCTTGGTTTGATTCGGAAGAGCAGCTGAATTTTTTTCTGGTGAATTTTTACCACATAAAAATTGAGTGTAAGGAATTCAATGTCTAAAAAAAATCAGTGTTTAAAATTCGGTGTAAAAAAAAAAGGCAGATTCCAATGAGACTGTTTTTCTTCCATACAGTATGGTCACAGCTTTTATATACTGAGGTTAATTTACACACACATGGGCTCTGTATACTATCTGGGAAACTTCTGACAGCAAACTGATTAAACTGGTTTCTTTTTAGGAGTCTAAGTATAAAGGCTGAGCAATGATTTTCTAACTGGATTTGATATTTCACACAAATTCCCAAATAAAAATTCCCAGATAAAGGGTTAAAGTAAAGCCAGTTTACCTCTATGGTAATGAGGATGACTATCATCCACTCTAATCTCAAGCTGTGCTTTTCACTCAGGTGGCTCCTCATCAGGTCAGTCAGCTGTGTACAATGTTCCAGCTTCTCGTTCACAACCTAAAAACAAAGTCAATGTTGAAAGGAGGCAGAATTTCTCACTGAAGCCCTCATTCAGGACTCATCGGCATTCTGTTCCTCAGAGTAACTCGATTTACGTTAACTCTGCGGTTGATGCTCAGGAACTGGCATGTCTTGTCATAGAGCTTTTCTAAGTTCTCTCGGTCCCAGTAGAAATCAGGAGTGAGCAGCAGGTCGGACCTCAGGTTGATGCAGTGCCTGTAGGAAGAAAGAGGCAAAAAGCAAATGCTGAAAAGTCCTGGTCATACCTGAGGTCGGCGATTCTTAACAAGACAGCAGCAACTAACATATAGGCAGTAAATTAAGTGAAGAATCAGGCATTTCTAGTAATTGGAGAGCTCTGGCTTTCTCTTAAGTTGTAAACTAAAATAGAAAAAGAAGGAGCTGCTGTTTGGAGGCAAAATGAATTGACCTTAATGTGAAAAGTTCTCCGATCTTCTGCATAACTTCAGCAGAAGAAAGCTTGACTCTTCTGCCAGACTTCAGGGTCTAAGGAAAACAAATGACCTTATATTACTCTTCTTATAATAACTCACATGAATCAAGAAAATTCTCTCTTCATCTGATTCTTTTTACCTCTGGAATTGACTGAATTGACTCTACAAAGTTGTCCAAAGCCACCTCCCATATCGCCAACTTTACTGAAAAACAAAGAATCAGTAAAAAGTTTGCATCTTGACAGAACAAAGGAAGTATTCCTCCTTAAAGATTGCATCTCACCAGACAGACAGAGGGCATTTGAAAAAGCAAATTTCTCCAGAACCGCCTCATGTTGATCCATTTCGTAACTAAGAATGAAATTGCCTCTTTCAAGTTTCGTGTTTCCTCTAAGGAGGAGATTCAGAAGTTAAAGGGAAGCAGAACAAAAATCAGGAACACTAATAAACCAAAGTGACAGTGAAGCCTTTCTTACTCTCCCACGGTGTAGTTAATCTCCTCGTTTTCCCAGTGGACTAAAGCAACTTCATAGGGCTGGATCTCATGATGCTCCAATAATCGTAAAACCTTTTTCATCTGCAGGAAATGAAAACAACATCCATTGTCGAAGGAGTTGACAGGATGGAAACAAAAACAAACCATATTTACCTCTTTCTCCTCAACATTCCAGAAAACCACTGATCCTTCTCTGAAATACAGATTAGACTCAGCGTTAGATGAGACAGAAAACTAGCTTATATAAAAAAAATTTATATTTAAGCTAGGGATGCACGATATAATCGGCCCCCTATCGGTATCGGCCTTAAAACTGAAAATCGATACTGATATTTAACC
>NW_015151223.1:82622-88382 GCF_000732505.1 Cyprinodon variegatus
AAGTACTCTGCCACTGAAGGTCTGATCTTAGAATCAGGAGAGCTAATGGGCAAAGGCAAAATAAAAAAAAAGGTGCATGTGCAATAGGTGGGAGTGTTGAAGCTGATCTATAAATATTGCAAGCGCAGAAGGGATGTGCGGATTGTTAAATGAACAATTGCAATAAAAGAAAGGACGTTCCAAGCTATGGAATTAGAGGTAAAGGTTATAATTATTTAAAAAATAAAAGCAATAATACTGATGAATGTAATTTATAGTGATTCCAAAAAAGTTAAAAAAAACAACCACTGGACTTTGTTTTCCAAGTTTGAAGACGTTTCTACGGTGGCCTGGAGGTGCAAACCAACATTACAAAATCTAAAAAATTTTTAGATTTTGTATCAGAATCAGAAAACAAATTTACATAAAAGAATAAAAATAAACAAAACACTTTTAAAAATTCAAAACAAATAGCATTTTCAGAAAACAAAAAAAAAATATTCGAAACACTTTTACAAGTCCCAAAACAAATTACCGGTACCATTTGAGGAATTTAACCAGAAAGGGTGGGTACTAACTCCGAGGCTGAACCGGTCTGTTCCCGCTGTGTCGGGAGCACGCATCGCAGCCAGAGAGGCGGATCTGACCATTTTCAAGGCGCTCCTGATCGGTGAAAACAGCTCATATAATCATGTCATCTTTGTAACATTCAGTTTAATCGGTTGCTCTTTTTACTGATTTGTAAAATAAATACATTATCGAGGTCATCTTACGCTGTTCTGTGTTGTTTTTTTTTAAACGCCAAGAGAGTCGGTATTTCTCCAACTTTTGTCCCTTCAGCCTGACAGAAATAAACGTCAGTCACCAAACACACAAATACGTAGTTTTTTTTATTTTTCATTGCTGATATAAGAGGATGGAAACTGGCTGATATCAGGGCACAAAAATTAAGACGTCCTGCGAAGATGAGAGTACAATTTCTGGTTAATCCCCTTCTAATGTAAAACATGACAGATTGCTGGATTAGGGACATTTCTAGTTTAACATATCAATATCAATTTTAGAGAAATTGGAAACAGTTGATCTTTATTTACCTCCACGTGAGGAGGAGAGGAGAGAATGGATGTTTCAGCTGCCTGAAATAATCTGTTCCCCTCCATAACATGGGAAGAAATTAACGTACCTGCAAGTCTTTAACTGTGCTTATTCCTCTGACCATCAACAACAAAAATATGACCAAATCCTGTGGATTTGGTCATATTTACTCTTTATTTGCCATAATTAAAAGAGAATGAAATGACGCCTCTCTGGCTGCAATGCGCGCTCCCGACACAGCGTGAAGAGAAACAGAATTTCACACAAGACCAGTTGTTTTGTTTCCTGAAATGTTAATTTGTTTTGGAACTTGTAAGGTGTCTTTTAAAATGTAAATTTGTTTTCTGAAATGATCATTTGTTTTGGAACTTGTAAAAGTTTTTTAGATTTTGTAATGTTGGTTTTCACCTCCCGGCCACTGTACATTTCGCCTTCCATCCAGGAAGCTTTCTCGATCGATTCAAAATCTCTGCGTTGAGGCTTCATACAGTAGCCCAACAAATGCTTAGAAAACATGCAATAGAACAGAAAGAACAGATCTAGTAACGGGGAGTCGCTGAGGTTGCAAGCTGGAGGATTTTGTTTTTTACGTTTTTTGGAATGGCTATGACCGAGATGACTGAGAATCTTCACCAGCATAATTTAAAGAGCACTTTACATTAAATATTCTGAGGCACTACAACTAAAAACAACAGCAAAAATAAAAGATGAAAAGAAAAAGTTAAAAAATATTTAACATCAATCATAAAACCTGGAAAAGCTGACTTTATCTGCACCTTGATCGTCGCCCCGTTTCTAACAGAAAAAGAGCCGCATTCAGACTTACAGCAAGACTAAGTTCAACACATCTTTATTTACCTCCAACAGCACAGAAAAGGAAGAGAAACAAGGAAACCCTGGAGTGAAATATCTACACACCTGCAGTTAAAAACAACATTTAAATTTTTGAAAAAATAGCTCAGCCCTCTACTCAGGAGCAGCTTTAGGTTGCAGTCAAGACTAACGTATGAGCTTCTAAGAAAAGTCACTAACTACACTGTGAAGAGAGAGAGATTTGTGTTTCAGCATTCTGCAGTTTGAGTCTTAGTGCTTTTTAGGTTCATCTTAAATATAAAACAAATCTATTTTTTACCTGACGCTGACAATCTGAGGCAGACGATTGAAAAGTGGACACGAGTGGATGCTTGGAAGGAAAACAATTCCAACCAACTTTAAGATTTGTTTATGACTGAATAGAGCTGCTTCATGTTAAAGATCTTATATGGTCAAAATCCCCAAAACTGTGTAAAATGTGGGAAGTATGTTTGGTTTGACCCAAGTATCCCACTAATCCAAATGACCTCCATCCACTCTGCCAAGAAGGAAAGTCAACAATCCAAGCAGCTGTTCTGGTATTTACCATTTAATCTAAACATTAGTGAGGCTCTGTGTACATATTGGAGAAATTATTTTTAGTTTAAAGAAAACCCTCAATAAATTCAAACTTGTGCATCAAATTCTTTACCTGGAAATTTATTAAAGCTGATTGTTGCATAATAGTAAAAGTAAAATCATATTCAACCAGATGAATATGAAAAATACAATATGCATTGCAAATAAAGTCTTTAAAATAAAGCTTATTGTTTTTACCTGAAGAAGAAGATAAGAGCATCGTCGTCTGGTTTAGCAACATTTTCGGTGCTTATCACCAAGACATTTGACGCATCTGAAAGAAAAACATGACGGTAAGAAAAAGTTAATGCAGCAGTATATGGCAAGCCTTTTTAACATAAATTCGGTTTTGTCTGACCATCCATAATTATGTTCCAGATATGTTAAAATACATTTTGACTAGACAACACCACATTTTGACTATCCGGAATGGTAATTTAAGATATTTGTATTTACATTCTGATTAGGAAGAATAATTCAAGATATCTTAAATTACGACACCGGATTTGTCATTTAAAGCGTCACACGCTAATTTAACTTTTCCTCCTTTGGATTTAACTGTTAGTAAGGAATTTCTTAGGATAATCTTCCTGGAAGCATATTAAAAAGATCATTACACATTTTGACTAGTCAGAATGTCAATTTAAGATATCTTCAATCGAAAAGCTGAATAATTCAAGATATCTTTAATTCATTTAGAGATATCTTAAAAGGAATTTCGAATACTCAAAATTGCAATTCAAGATATCTTTAAATTTTTTTTGTCTAGTCATCACTTGCTTTTAAGACATCTATAATTGAGTTTTCACTAGTCAAAACTGGATATCTGATATCCTAAAACACATTAAAGATATCATGAATTATGGTGGCATTTGAGATACCTTTAATTAGAATTATGACTAGTCAAAACTAAAATTGAGATATCTTGAAATTAGTTTATGACTAGTTTTAATTTAATCGTATAAATCTGAAATCTGTATTTCAGACAGTCAATAATTGAATCTAGATATCTTAAATTGTCGTCTCCATACAAGTTAATTGTAAATCTGACGTCATTTCGACTAGTCAGAATGTAATTAGAGATATCTTAAATCGCTAAAACATCTAGTCATAAAACAATTTGAGATATCTTGAATGTGAAGGCGGTACAACCGAATTAATGTTAAAACGGCTTGCCAGAAATGCATGCCTAAGAGTCAATCAGCTGCTGAGGTGAGTTATAATATCACATGGAGCATACCTCTTGGTAAATCTATTTCTTGAAAGCCGTGGTTCACCAAGTCATGGCTAAGTGTTGGTAAATGATACTGGTCAGCTGTTGCAAAGGCAATGCATTGCATCATATCCTGTAGGAAAAAAATCCCACCTGTATTATTAGCTGAACCTATTATAGACATGCAACAAAAACAAAACAATCACTAATTTCACCACACAGTGAATCACCTCATCCTCTTTCATAGAAGGCTGGTTTGCCCGAGAAGGCTGCTTGGTTCGCGGTCCTTTAGGAAGCCTTTTTCCTTTAGCAGGCACCACAGCTGGTTTTAATGTCGGCTTAAGGACTGACTTTACAATGTTAGTTGAATAAAAACGTCCCTGATCATATGTGAAAAGAGGAAGACGATCATTTTTAAATCGCCCCACAGATTTATGCATCTGCTGCTGGTGAAGTGTATTTAAACAAAACTTCTTTGTGACTGTAGATGACCAGGGCTGAATCCTGGGGGTGGAGGTATTACCAGTGGGCTTTAAACGTTGGGTGAGAGGGGCTGAAGCAACAATACATGCTGGTTTGCCCCCAGCGAGCTGCTGGGCTCCCAGTCTAGTCAGCAATGTCCGAAGAAGCATCTTCCTCTGACCGATGCAAAGAGGGTCTGCGATATGAGGGGCAGGGAGGAAACACAGGATTAAGATATTTTAATGGTACAATGACAATAAATGGTTAAGCATTTTTTTTCTCTATTCTTCAAAAACTGTGCAGCACCTAATTTAATTTTACACATCTTTAAAAAAAAATCAAACGCAAAAAAAGCGAGAATCAGAGTTCCTAAAACTGACCTGATAAGAAAGGCTAAAAATGTCCCTACTTGTGATGTCATAATGTTTACACTTAGACTGAGATAAAAGGCATGGTATAAACAAAATACCAACAAAAAAAAATCTTCTTTATATGTATATTCATACTTAAAACATCTTAACAAAGAACTAAAGTAAAAGAATGTTGTTTGTGCGCAAAAAAGCGCTTATTGACGGTGATAACTCCAGAGCATGTAATAACCTCTGAATACATGCTAACAGGCAGCATGCTACTGAGCAGCGAGCAAACTCAGACTTTGACTCACCAAGGATGGAAAACGAAGCCTCCTGAAATGAGCCAGTGTTGAATTAGTCCTTTAAACAGCGGAAAATAGCAACGATATAAGAAAAACTGAGCTTTATTCAACTGTTTGACAGCTTGTCTGATTGACCCAGGAGGCGTGTTTCTCTTCGCCCGGGATGAGAACGATGCCAACTTCCGGTTTGACGTCAAATAATGAAAGGGTATTTTAGGTCCCGTTTTTTTGACTTGAAGGTAAAACTCATGTTAAAACTCCATGAACCACTTAATTTACTTCTACAATGTGCCGCACGAGTCACATAACGGGATATTTATTAATATCGCTCAAAATAAAGATAACAATGTGATGTGTTTAAATTGATTTCACTTTTAGTTGCGATTATACACGGAATCTTACGTTATGTCAACCTAAATCGATCAGAATTCCTGATTGATTATAGCTATCTCTTTAAAGAAAGTAAACAGACCTGAAGAACTTGTTTCACCCCCGTGTGGTTTTGTGAACCTGTAAAAAATGTATAAGACGGTCACAACAAAAACACGCTTTTTTAAGTTTATCTAGTGTACAAGGTGTACCTGAACGCAACCTAATGTTGCAATATTATTGGCATTATTATCACTAATCTCTATTTATTCACTGGATTGCTGATTGCCCGTTGGTTGCACGGGGTTGAAGTGAAGCCACCGGCCGCCATATTGGTACTCCATAGTTAGACCGGTCATAGCATTAGTACTTTAGCTTATAGTAAAAAAAAAAAAAAAAAATATATATATATATATATAGGCACATCACATTGCATAGTCATTAAGAAGTCAATGAAGTCTCTAGATCATGTGATATAACAATAAAATTAATGTGTTAATGGAGCATAATGATACAGATGTGCCAAAAGTATATATATATATATATATATATATAT
>NW_015151223.1:91851-96224 GCF_000732505.1 Cyprinodon variegatus
GTTCATATTTGCATTTACATCCTTTTTTTCCACCTTCTGCACTATGTACACACGTTAAATAATCTGGACTCTTATATATTTTATACTCAACCAATAGTCATACAAAATATACAGTAGTTCTATTTGTCACAAGTTTAAATCTCTGTGATATCAGATCATTTGAAAAAATAAAAATACAGAATGTAAGAAGACAATGGATGGTTGGTGTTAAAGGTTAAAAGTCTTAATCTGTATCTGATGATAAAACACTTGGCTTGGCTTGACGTACATGAAGGTATGTAGTTCAAGTTAAAATTGACAGTTTACCACAGACACAATTACAGAGGTGAGTAAATAAAAAGAAAATATTAAAACTACATGCCCAAGTACAGGTAAAAAAATAAATGGGAGGAAACTCTCTCAGCTTTTGACTTTGGTGCTTTCCACTGACAGTCTTCAAAAAAATACAGGATGGTCTCATCTATTCCTCCAGATAGACCCAATTACATCTTGAGTGGACACAGTACTTCAGCACATAGAGAGATGCTGAATCCTGCGTGCTTCTCAGGAGAGATTCTTCTGTGTTTTCTCCTTCCCGTCCTATGAAAGCCAAATTACAGAAGCAGGATGGTCTTGAAGCTCAGCTAGACGGGAGGAGGGCCCTTTGTGTAGCTCAGCATCGGGTAAAAGGAATGAGCAAAGTTGTTGGACTGAGTGCAGTAGTCCTCCTCTGCCAGCGGCAGCAGGAAGGCGAGGACCACCAGCAGCAGCAGGAGGAGCTGGAGAGGCAGCGCAAACCAGAGGACGCGGCACCAGAACGGGGATCTACGGCCTCTTGCTGAGTCCAGATCAGAACGGGAGGAAGCGGATCCAACGCCGCTGCGTGACCTGCTCACACAACCAAGCAGACACTGAGCATTAGTCAATCACTGGTAATAAAAAAATCATCTCTGGCTCATCTACACTGCTGCCAACACTAAAATACTGTATAATCTAAATAGAATAAATGAGCTAATTAAATCAATCTAATTTGGACAACAATCATCCTACTTTAATCTTAATCTAATATTCCCCTCTACACATGTGCACTTGTTTAGCTTAGTCTGCCTGTTTTTAATCCAAATAAGATCTCCTTTCAGTGACATGTTAGTCAGTGCTTCAGTGCACACGGATGTGTTTGAAAGATGCTTTAAACACAGCGGACAAAGTTTAAAACTGATCCACATGCTGACTGAAACTTGGTGGGCAAACAGGATAACAAAGACAGTGACGAAACAATATCCAAGCATTCGCACTGCAGTGCTGCACCAGACAAATACACTTAATGTTTGCTTGCATTCCTTTGCAGAAGGTGTTAGGATAAAAGACGACGAGCATGCTGCAGGAATCAGCTGTGCTGACTCGGAAGGTTTGGGCCATGGAGGAAAGTGCAAAGCGTGCCGCGGCAACAGGAGCACAGCAAACTGAAAAAGCTTTTTTCTGACTATTTATCTCATTAATATATCACTTCATTACATTTGACTTAAAGAGGGGCTAATGTACAAAGGAATTCACACTACTTCATTTTACACTTTATCAGACTACAATGTTTTTATTATGGAAGTTATATGGCAGAAAGTATAGTACTGTAAAGAGAAAGATAAAAAGGATTTCCATGTCATGATCTGGCCTGTTTTCTCCTCCTTAATTAGTCATTCCTTTCACCTGTCATTTTCCCTCCCTGCCTCAATTATAATGTATTCCTCTCACCTGTTTCCTCTGGTTTATATTCAGTTCAGCCTGAGCATTCAGGGCCAGATTATTACTTGTCTTTTTGTTAGCCTGTCTGTTAGTTTTGTTCCTTGGTTCGAGTCCTGGATTCTAGCAGCCAGTGGAAAGAAGGTTTTAGTGTTTGTCTCGTCTCCTGATCGTCCACTGTTCCTCCCCCGCGGAGTCCTCTGGGTTTTTGGCTCTATATGTGCGGGGGTTCAGTTTTTATCTCAGTAAGCCTGGCTCCAGGGAGGAGACCAGTTTAAAGTCCTGCATCAAGTTCTGGTTCCACGTCCTGTCTCGGCTACCCTCTTCCATTGGGCCTGCTCTTTTGCGTGACCACCTGGTCATGCTTCTGGTCCCAGTCAGACTCTGAACCCTCCTGGGAGCCTGTGGATGCCTGGAAGTCTGGATCCTGCCACCTGTTTCTGTTCCTGCCTGATCTGGATCCTGTCCCTGTCTGTTCTGGATCCTTGACCAGGATCGGCTTCCAGCATGTCCTCTGGAACTGCAGCACTTGGGGACATTCTAGGACTGGACTGTTTAACCAGAGTGTCTGTGATTGGGCGGTGCCCCGCTCCCCATCCTGCAGTGTCCGCAAGCCACAGCTCCATTTCAGTTTTTGTTAATTTAATAAACCTTTTTGAACTTTCCTACTGACTGTCCTTGAATACTGGGTACATCTGTCCTCAGTTCATGACATTCCAGCTTTTACTTTAAAAAATAAAGATCTCTGATGCCCAGAGATAAAACCCAGTGCTAGTTGTAATTTAATCTCTGAATCCAACTGTTTTCTGAAGTTTTTATTAAGAAAACTATGGAACAGCACCTACTATGTGGTCTGCCTACAAAGGTAGGTGCTTCTGTGGAAAATGAAGACTCCATATCCCCTTGAACATTGCAACTAATAAATGGTGGTGGCACCATAGTATGGGGAAGCTTTCCAGCTACACGGTGGCTGTTTGGATATGAAGGGAAGCTGCTAAACATTTAAGACTGGGATGAAGGTTTTTAGTTTCCAGCAAAATGTCTTAGACTGTTCACAAATAGTTCACAAATAGTTTTTATCTTCAAGCTGACAGAAAATGGCTCCAAATGCCGATATAAAGGGAGTTAAAGGCGGTTTTATAGAATATAAATGATTAAATAAAAAATATGCCACACTTTACCTCTGATTTTGTAAAAAGCAAAAAAGTTAAAACCGCCTTTAATTCTTCTCCGACTTTAAAATATATTTGTCAAATAAAAACCCAGCTAACAACATACAGGTTTGAGGTCTGATGAAACATAAATAAGTTTAATGAGTAAAAACACTTTTGCAACGGACTATCATTCTAAAAGAGTAAAATGGAGGCAGACGATATGTTTATGAACTAAAAGAAATGTAATCTTCCATGACAATAAACTCTGCTTTACTTTTATAAGAACAACTCCTATGATGTCAAAATGAAGTGATCAAGAATAAATATTACTCTGAAAGGAAACATCCCTACTATTTAAACAATCGTCACTACTTGATGGTTTATCATATTTTGGTTGAACTATTAACACCCACTTGAGTAACATTTTTGAATAAATGCCTTTGAGGTTCGTCCTGCATGCTTTTCCCACCTATTTAGTAGTAGAAGAAATTTTTAAAGATGATCCTATTATGATCTAACATTCATAATGTTGAAATATTTCAACCTGATACGTAGTGCAAGTGCAAACCATATTACTGGTCAATCTATCCGCCAAACTCCTATATTACAAACACACAAATCCTATTATATACACTGTACTTAATCTGTATTTTTTGTATTTGTTGTATTATTGTATTTGTATTTCTTTTGCTTAATTTTATTTTAATTTAATTTAACTTAATATTTTCTTACCCTGTAAGCTGCTGGTAACCTTAATTTCCGGAGGGAGTCTTCCCAAGGGATCAATAAAGTACCGTCTAAGTCTCATTATTCCTCCATTGCTTTTATTACCAGTTTATATGTTTAGCTTTAAATGTCCAGAGTTTTACACAATCCTTTTAGCCGATCATTAATTCAGATTCCAAGTTATTTTGCTGATGCAAACTTAATGGGAACAGAATTTAATGTTTTTTAATGACTGCAAAACTTCTCATTTAGTTTGATTCTGTTCAATTGTTAAGGAAAAGCTGCTTCTCTGTCTCTACATACTCAGTCCTCTTATAAAGAAGCAGTACTTCCCTTCAGTAGCAGCAGCCTTCACTAAAATGAATGGTGAAGTGAAACAGGAAGCCTAATCTATGCAGGCGGTGCACCGCAGCAAGAGCCAGAATCTACCATCAACATTCAGTGTGGTCAAAATGTTTGATAAATGGCTGAATGGTGTACGTTTCTAACAGTTTAGTTTCATTCAGCTATTTTTGGTCAAATCCAGAGTAAATGTATTTTTGAAGCACCTATGGAAAATTTTCATTCACATTTCACAAAGAAACAAAGTGAGAATTTTTGTTTTTTGTTAATTATTTGTAGAGAAATATATATTTAAAATAAGTTGCTGTAATTATCAGCCAATGTCAAAAAACATTTAGCGAACTACACTCACCGGCCACTTTATTAGGTACACCTGTCCAACTGCTCGTTAACACTTAATTTCTAAGCAGCCAATCACATGGCGGCAACTCAGTG
>NW_015151223.1:97284-99441 GCF_000732505.1 Cyprinodon variegatus
GCCACCAAGAATTGAGGCAGTTCTGAAGGCAAAAGGGGGTCCAACCCGTTACTAGCATGGGGTACCTAATAAAGTGGCCGGTGAGTGTATGTGTCAGTATGTGGTTCATATTGTATGAGAATGTACAGTAAAAATATCACATATATATATATTTTTTTTTTTTTACAGTATTAGTGCTTTCAAAGAATTAAAAAAAGTATATATTTATTTAGGGCACAATTGAGTTTAAGTTCTATTTTTAGATCTGGTACTTGTATGCTGCCCGGGGTACCTGCCCATAAGACTGAAAGTAAAAACTAACATTGATTAAGGACCCATAGCTTCTACCCAATAACATGTTTTAAAGGTATAAGACATTCGGTGAATTCTTGAACAAAAATATTGACATTTGGCACGTTTTTACCAAAATAACCGCTTTACTGCCTCACAGAGGAACACCTGAGAGGTTAGACTCACACATGACACACCGAGGAGGAGATGGTGAGACAGCAGCAACAGTGAAGAAACACCACAAACATGAGAGAGAGTGAAAGCACCAGAGATAAAAGAAAACGGCAGCTTTTGCATTGTTCATTGCAGACATTTATCGGCTCGGCGCTTTGAGGGAAAAGGGGAGTATGTGTGTGTTTGCTGAGCAACAGCGAGGAAGTGTTATTAGGTGTTTGCTTTATATTAGATAAGCAGCCAAGGACACTGAGAAAGAAGAAGCCTGTCGCTATTCTTTGTAAGACTATTCCTTTGGTGGATGTTTGTACTGCAACTCGCCTCATCATCTAACCTACACAGAGCACCTAGACTGTCAGAAGATGATGGAATTCAATGTCATGAGCGAAAAATGCGAAATAGGGATAAATGCAGACAGGGTGTATATTAGAGAGCCTGAAGTGGTCTCCCAGTGCATCATGGGTTGAGTTCCATTATCTTCTAGGTGTGCTAGAAGCAACAAAAAGGTACCTGTGGTGAGGACTGCTCACAGACGGTCCCGGCTGTGACAGACTACATTTGCCCCGTTGCTGTTTGCAATGAACAGGGGAGGGGAGGGTGAAAGAAAGAAAGTATGTTTCAGTCCACGCAAATCAAGACAAAGCTACTGATGAAAAGACAACCCAAAATGAAAAAGAGCAGCAAATAAAATTAAATAACAAAAAATTAAAAATCAGACATGAATATGAGAGATTTTGTAATTTAGAATAATAAGAGATGTGGCTTTTCAAAGTGTGTGACTACTTTGAATTGCTTCCACTCATGAGTGAGTGATTGCAAATACGAAGCTACACGTCAGGAAATGTGATGCATGACTTTGCTAACAATGGCATCGCTAACAAGCGGTGTAAGCAGTGACATGCTTATTTGGATTGATCTGATAAAACTATGTTCTGCTACATTATCGTAGCTGAGAATCCACAGTGCCTCGCAAAAGCAGTCCTACCCGTTCCGCTTTTCTACATTCTCTCACGCTACGACCTAAAGTTTCAATGCATTTAAATGTGGCTTTATGTGACAGACCAGCACAGAATGGTGCATACACGATAAAGGAGAGAAAAAACGATGCTTGGGCTTGGAAATCATCTGAGGCAGAAAGAGATTTGAGACGCTAACGGTACCGCCTGACTCATAATGAAAATAGCCGAGTGAGTCAAGACTTACATCTAATTGAAAAATATGTGGCAATACATAAAAAATATAGATTAGATGGAGATGTACAACCAATCTGAGTTTAAACTATTAATGACAAAAGGTTGAAATTTGGAACTGTGTACGTTCAAAGTGGATAGAGACATAAGCCAAAGGTTCTATCAACTATTAACTCAGAGAGTCAAGGTGCAAAAATACATGCCGCAATTTTTAGATCTTTATTGGGTGTAAAAGTTCAAAACTATGAATAATTGTCCATCTACTTTATAATTATGCTCCATAACTGGTTGATCCGTCACATGAAGTCCAAATAAAATACATTGGAGCTTGTGTTTGTATATCAAAAAAGAGTTGAAATACTTAAATTCTTATGCAATGATTTCTAAAATATATTTTTCTCACAATTAAAAAAACAACCTATAGTTTTACTGCTGGTGTAACAGTTTTACCACAGACAAACTAAAAAATAAATACATCTATAGGTGAGATAAATACGACGGAGTATTAGGGCCACACATGAAG
>NW_015151223.1:100773-101961 GCF_000732505.1 Cyprinodon variegatus
AGATAGATTATAATACTGTGAATATCTTCTGTTAATCTGAGACGTCCAATAAAATTTGATATTCTGAGTAAAAGGTCTTGGAAAGTAAAGGTTCAAACTGAACAAGGAGAATCTTACAAACGTTTTCACGCCCCTAAAGGTTTTTCCACATTTTAATCACCTTTACTTTACCAGGAAAAAAGAGAATAAATGAACATATTTACGTCTGTGAATGACTCTGAGAATCTGTGACAAGCTTTAGAAAAAGTAGACAGATTCTTTCCATCCAGGAAAAATTACTTAACTTTTTTTACAACGAAGGTAACATTTGTTTCTAGGTATGGAAATCAGAATGAAGGCTACATATGCATGACACTTATTACTACTTACTAATAAAGTTATATACAATATTTAATGTAACTCTAAATATATGCTTTATGTGGTGTTGGTCTACCACAGAACATCTCAATAAAATTAACTAACCTAAAAGCTTTGAATTAAAATGTAAAAAAAAAGATTGACCAAGAGGTAGGGATCATTTTGTAAGATGCTGTTTGAGTCTCTTACCTGCTGGCTGCTTGTGATGTCCAGCAGTTTAGAGAGCTCTCTGAGGTCTCGAGTTACTTCTTTTAGTAAAAGTTTGAGGCGATTCCCGATGACATGAACCTTCTCCTTGGCCTCCAGACAGTCACCTCCCTGAGAGTTGACCAGCAACTGGAGGGACATGTCTTGTAGGGGGGCGACTTTAAGCTGAGAGTCCAATAACTCCTGGCGGATTTGCTGTAGGATTTGGAGAGTTATGGCAAACTGATTTAAGTTATGCAACTTTTATCTACGAAGAAGACCTGACTTCTGGCATTTCAGTAATTTTCATATCATCATCTAAAATCAAAACTGTGTTATACCGTGAGCGTCTTATGATGTTCGTGAAGAGTATCACTGTCCTGGATCGGATCAATAGGGACGATCTCATTCCTTCTGCGATCGATGTTTTCCAACCAGAGGAGCAGACCGTGGCTCGTCTCATGAAAGTCCTGGTGGGAATAAACTTAAAGACTGAACTCAGGGTTCCTACAGCATAACGCAAGTTCAATTCAAGACTTTAAGACTTTTTAATGCCACTTGAAATAAAAATTTAAGACCAAATTCACAAGAAAAACCTGTTTGCGACAACTTAACCCAAAGGTTTATTTTAACATAAACCACTGC
>NW_015151223.1:102422-105034 GCF_000732505.1 Cyprinodon variegatus
TAGCCCAGAGGTTTATTATAAAAAAAACCACTGCTCTAATGATCATTCAGACAATATCTCTTCCATACAGGAAGAAATCTAAAAACACACAAATGACAGATATATTTGAACAATTATTTAACTGAATTCACAAACTTTGCTTTAAAACTTTGTTTTAAAGCCACAACATAACCAGTGCTAAGTCTTTTTTGCAGCTATTTTTCTTTGTATGGTTTTCTTAGTATGTTTGATTTGGTGATAAGTGGAGGCGTTGCAGAGACAAGGGTGGAACTAAACTGAGAAATACCAGCTGTTTCTCAGTAACTCCATTTTGACGCTTTGTGTTTCGAAGCACGAAACACAAAGCGTCTCCACTGCCTTAATTTCCATTGTTCCGAGTTTGAATGACTTCTTGCACTAAATCCACTGAGCCTCATGTATGTTCCCTGGTTTTAGCCATGGAGAAAACTCTTGGCTGGAGACAAGTTTGGTTACATTTACACTTGCTCATATTTTCCAGACCAAAAGTTAATGGCGCATCTCCCAAATGTCCCGGCCGCAGCAACGCTTTTATTGGTTCCGCTATCGGGACGGAACCAATAATGGCGAGCCGATATTTTTTTTTAAATAAAATAAAATGTTTTCAATTTTAATGTTTTAATTAGATTACAAAAATAAATCGTAATAAAAATGATCCTATTTATGATGCTTTAAAAAATAAGACCTACGAAAGACTGATTTAAGACATTTTAATACCAATTAAGGCCTTAGTTTTATTTTGAAGAATTCAACGCCTTTTAAGACTTTTTAAGGAGCCGCGGGAACCCTGGAACTGCTGTTCCTGTATGTGTGAATTTCTAAATAAGTCAGAGTGGAAGCCTAATGACGTGCACTTACCTGACACTGCATGAGAGCCTCCTGAAGCGAGGCCCTCCATTCATCCAAAGAGCTGCCCAGTTTATCCCAGCTGTTGTTCATGTCTTTCAGTTTGGCCTGCAGCTCGCGGGATTCCTCTGTGTCTGACTGCAGGAACTCAGCACTGCACAGGTTGATGGAGAGGACTATAGACTTGCGCTTGTCGTACGCCTTCTGAAGCTCCTGTAGTCAGATATAAAGACCAAAAATGGTAAAAATCCATTGATGTAAAAGAAATCTAAGTATATAAAGACTAAGTTTTGAAATAAAGAGCTAAAAAAGCTGTCAAGTTGGTATGGTTAGCTGTATTTTTTTATTTATTTAAAAGATTGTTATTTAAAAGCTTTACTGCAGTAAAAAAATGTGGATAAAGAATGGCAAATGTTTGCAAACTAAAGCTTCAATATGGAAGTCTAAGCTTCTAAATCATTATACCTTAAATCTGAAATATATTCCCAAGAGGTTAATTGGTTTAAGGGAAAAATGCAATGAAACAAAACATGGATTTTAAATGTATTTTGAAAAAACCTCTGCAGCTTCTGATAAGCGTTCATCCTCCCAACAGATGGAATTTATTTATTGAAGTTATGTTTTATTACTATTAAAACCTAGATTGTATATCTAAAGTCATATCAAATCAGTTTGTGAATTGAGAAAATACTTTTTTCAATAGTATTTTAAGTGAAACAGAAAATATAGAAATAAGGAAAGACGGATTGACTTTTGATATTCGCACTAAATAAAAAATAAATAAATAAAGAGGAGCGGGTTAAATTTGCAAACATGTTAAATAAGACAGGAAATAACGATGAATTGAGGAGAGAGACTAAGAGGGAGAAATAAAAAGGAAATGAGCGGGATGCAGCCATATGCAGCAAATTAAGATTTTCCATGGTGCGGGGGCCGACGTCAGCATGACGAGCCAGCCAGGCCAGTGAGGACATGAGACCTAACAGCATGACTGAAGCTGGTTAGCAAACAATGCAGGGTCATAGAGTGGCATGATAGTGTTTTTAATGTGTTCAGTGCACACATCATTTTAAAGGTGGTCTATCAACAATGTTAACGCATAAATCATCTGTCTGCTTTATCATTTAAATTATAAATCAATTGGTACTGGCTGACTAGAAAAAGACGTGTTTATTTATTTTAAAAGAAAATATATTCTAAGGGAGAGTCTGTCTTTAAAGTGAAACATTCAATATTTGCATAAGTGTCATCCTTGGTGATGGAGTTGATGCAGAGGGAAAGAATAATGCCAGGAGGAAGTGGAAGAGACAAATAAGGAGAGGAAGTAGGAAGAGGGGAGGGGCAGCGTAGTGTTAGGGCATAGAGCTTGGAATCCTGAGGTTCTGAGTTTGAGCCCCTCTCCCACAGACTGCCACTCTGGGTCTCTGAGCAAGACCCTAAACCCCACATTGCTGCTCAGGCGCCGCACAATGGCAGCCCACTGCTCCACAAGGGGATGGGTTACATGCAGAGGTACATTTCTCCAATGTGAGATCAATAAAGTTTGGTTATTATTAAGGGGAGTCAGAGAGGAAGCTGGAAAGAA
Source organism: Cyprinodon variegatus (assembly GCF_000732505.1). NCBI lineage: Eukaryota > Metazoa > Chordata > Actinopteri > Cyprinodontiformes > Cyprinodontidae > Cyprinodon > Cyprinodon variegatus. The sequence continues at coordinate 104,872 of NW_015151223.1, forward strand.
GAGCAGAAACCATAAAAAAAAACAAAAACTACCACATACAGGTCCAGTGAGCGGCAACAGATCAGCAATAGGTTTGTTTATAAAATTACGTAATATTGGTTGGAAATCTTAAGACTGTGCTTTAAATCTCTTTTTATTATAACTTAAAGAAGGAACAACAATT
>NW_015151223.1:106800-111512 GCF_000732505.1 Cyprinodon variegatus
AATTCCAGATCTCCTGGCTGCCTGCAGATAGACTCAACTAGATTTCTGCATTTAGCAGCTGTGTGGAAGATGAATAGTGACGAGGTAATGAATCTGATTGTGGTCAAACAATGTCATATGAGATGTTGAAAAGTACATCATCAGTCGCTGATGATGTGCTGACCATTTTAGAACCTTGAAACAGATAAATATAATGTTATGTTCGATAATTTCACAGTAAAGACACGTATAGATCGCAGCAGGAAGCTGCTCCATAGCCTGAATATCAACCCTGCACTATTTGCATGAATATACAGTCGCTTAGGAAAATTAAGTCGCATCGACGTCCGTCTTTCTAACGAATGGGGAAAAGGGGAAACTATGTATGCCGTAAAGCAGAGGTTTTTAAAGTTTTTCAGGCCAAGGACCCCCAGGCTGATGTCGAGATGAAGCGGGGACCTAATTATATATATTGAATGAAATTTTGTTCTATCAAACTGCTCCTATAGTTATTATATTACAGATGGAGTAATGTAAGGAAAGTAATTTCTCCCTGGGATTATTAAAGTATTTCTGATTCCTGGTTGATGGGACAGGTGTTGTGAATGAAACGGTGTCCAGCTTGAAAGAGTGTGTGTCGCTGAATGTGTAAATTGATGACTGAAAGACATCTTCTGCCTCCATTTATCTGTTTACTACAGTGTGATGAATTCATGTTAATGTGAATTTAAAGACATTTCAATAAGTGGAAAAATTTCAGGGGGGAATATAAAAAAAAAAAAAAACAGTCTAATCAACCAAAACTTTCACGTCCCCCATGCAGTACCTCTGTGGTCCCCTAGGGGTCGCGGACCCCCTGTTGAAGACCTCCACAGTAAAGCTTTCTGCAAATATTTATTTGTTTTGTTTGGCAGGGTTACTGACACCCTCCTCAAAGTTTTTTAGTGCAGGTGAAAGCGATACAGACGCGTTATTCAACTACTAGTAAGTCTTTGTATAATAACAAAAATTAAGAAAATATTTTATGAAGGTTAAAAAGTTAGTAAGTGTTGGTTTAATGTTACATAGATACATTCACAGAGTAGTAGCTACCAGGCTAAATTACCACTGCAGCGGGCCGCTATCTACGAGCCTTTATATTTTAGGTAGTAAAAACAAAGTTAGAATAAAAACACTGGATAGTTAACAAAACAACAAACAAAACATTTAAATTCAGAAATGTGGGCCTCTTTAGGTTATTGTAAAATAAAAATGTTAATCTGACAAACAGAATCTATATTCTGATATATTGATGGCTGAACTTTTTCCAGGTCTATTACATTAAAAAGCAAACAAGTACATGAAAATATATGATTAGAAATTCTGAAATGTTGACGTTTTAAAAGGTAGATGATTTTGCAAATGCAATTCAGGAATAAAACAATAAAACCATTATGAGTAACAGATAAACTTTCATAACTTCAACGTAAAAGAATGCTGATTTTATGACCTTGAGTTTTTTAATGCGGAGCTCAATCATCTGGAAGTCTGTGCTGACGTCCAGCTTCTGCTGCTGCTCCAGCTCTTCCTCCGTTCCACCCAGCCACGTCCAAATATTGTTCAGGTCAGAGTTCAGCTGGTGCCACTGTTGCTGGTTTTGCTTTGAGCGCATCTCTTTACTGAGATCCTGAGCCTGCAGGAGCTCCCAGCGCTCAATCACACCTAGATCGTAAGATACAACAGAAATAGAGCTTCAATAAAAGAAATTAGCAGGGCTAATTGTTTATTTTCTATCCATTACTTGCTTTGTGCAGCATAGCTTGTTTATGTATAGGGTTTACAATTATAGTTTTGTGGCCAAAGGAAGAAAAGAAGCAGCTTAATACCTGATGTCTGGGACTCTGAACTGCTAGGATCTGCCAGTCCAGATATTGTATCGTCTTCGTCTTTCAGCTCAGAGCCCATCCTCTTCACTGTGTCAATGCTGCCACGACACTCACCCAACAGTCGCATCTTAACAACAAACAAGACAATTATTCTTATTGCCACATTGCCAGACAGGACACTGTTATAAAAAACAAAACAAAAAAACAACAACAAACAAACCCACTTACTTCAACTTAAACACCAACTTTTTTATTAACACTGGTATTTATTAAATGAAAACATGGAAAGTATGAAATGCTTGATTATAGATTTGTCCTATTTGGTGTTTACATATAAGTTATAATAGGTTTTGCCATATTCTTACTTGGTGTTTGCTCTGACATTTGATTGAGACATGCCTTTGATTTATTAACATTTGCTTTTGCTCTGATCTAAACCAGTTGTTCTCAAAAAGTGGGACATGAAGGGACATGTTTTTTTTCAGCAGGTGTTACTGCTAAATAGGGACCTTGTTGATAAATCCTACTAAATGGGACAACAGCACCACCTGCTGGTTAATCTGTGCCTTGAGTCATTATTTTTTACCCTTTGTTTGGACTGCAAGGATGTAATTTAAGTCTTTTAGACTGTTGTTAGTTTTATTTTAAGACATGTTAATAAATTCCATTTGTCAGAAAAATGTTGTTTCAACATTATTTTAAAAGGGACTGTAAAGTATTTGGTTATCTTAAAAGTTTTGTCTCTAATGCATTTGACAATTTTGTCGCAATATGGAAGGCCTAAACTTTTTCATTGTCCAAAAAAGGGGAAGAACAGAAAATATTTGAGAAAGGCTAGAATAGCAGAAAAAAAAAAAGCTTTAAGTAACATCTGCTTTACTGCAACTCTACTCACACAAGTGCGTTGATACCGTGTAGAATTCACATTGCACTACACATTATTAATCTGGGAGGCAATTCTTCAAGCTGATTGGTTACCTGTCTTCCATGCTGAGCTTTTAGCCAATCACAGCCACAGCAGGAGCTGAGACGTTTCTCATTCTGGATTTGTTTCATGGAGTTAACTACCAAATCTGATCAGGAGGAACCAGAAATATCTTCCCATCCACAAAGGCACAAATCATGATCTTTTGCCTGTTTTTCAACAAGAAATAGAGGCTATTCCAGTTAATGTTTTGCTTTGCTTTGCCCTTACGCCTCTGTGGTAACGTCATACATGTCACTGCCTTTAATTGGTGTGAAACATTTCTGTATGGAGGCCAAATGCATCTGCAGGCTTCTGACAAGTTGTATTTTTGGGAGATTGTGAATTCACAACTCTTGCAACAAGGGCTCTAAATATATATTTAATTTGGAAACATCTGTAAACCTTGTGCAATTTTCCTTTCCCCGTTGCAATTATGAGCCAATTTGTGGTGCATAAACCATACAAAGGTTTGCCACTGTAGTGTGACATGAAATAAAAATGAAAAAACAAAACAACTTTTGCAAGACATCCTAGTAGGAAAGAAATGAATCATGAATATATCATGAGGATTTCGCTGTGAGGGTGAACATACATAGCCCATATATGAGGCATCTGTTTCGGTGCTTAAAGGAGTTCGGCTGCGACTGCTGTCCGTTTGCTGCAGGTGGGAGCGACTCGCATCAAGGGGATGCATATGGGAATCTGCTGAGGCAGCCTCTCCTGTTGACACAAAAAGAACCAATCACCTTCAGGTACAATGCTAGGTATCAATAAAGATGGTGATTTGTGATTTTAGTCCAAGAGAAGTTGGACCTGCTTTTACAGAGAAAAACTAGATAACGTGTAAGATGAGAAGTTAGGAGAGCAGATTGGTTTTCCAAATATTATGGTGCCTCTTAGCCAGAACTCTTCCCTGGCTCTCAGGGCGAGAGTGAATTTAAAAGCACAAACAAATCTGCTATCCCTTCAAAAGAAAAAAGAATTTGCTCACTGTGACAAAAGCCTCTCAAAACACATGCTGTTCTAAAACAAGGAAACACACAAAAAGAATCCAAACATGTTAGCTACCCAGCAACACTGCAGGTAAAATGAAGACAGCGAGTTAGAAAGAGGATTTAGGCTGAATTCCATTTCTGTTCTTTGAAAAAGTGGCCAAAGCGAGAGCAGGAAATTAAGAGAAAATGGAGTTCAACCTACACCACCATGTTAGAAAGTGCTGCTATTGGTTATAGCTCAAAGTGTGCATAAGTGAATCCAACACAAATCAACCAAGCTGGTGAAAGGGCCCCAGGAAAGCCATCCGTGGTTATTTCTGGACCCAAACAAATGCATTATACTTAATTCTGCTGTTGCCTACCAGTGGAGGACCTCAGTGTTTGTTCTGTTAGTTTAACAAAGGCCTCAGGGCTCTCTGGAATCACTACATCTGGAAGAAACATTGTACAGTACAGACATTTAGCACTGGCCTTCACAGCATGGTACCAAATGAACAAATGGGGCCAGAATTCATGTGGTAATAACCTCAGTTATGCAGAATAATGCAGAAGGTGTTTGCTGAACGGGTGACGGTTACAGGAGAGCATTGTTGTGCAATGATGCGTCAACAAATCTCTGGTTTCTGACCAGAATCAGGCAACTTTCAGTTTGTTGGGCTCCAATTATCCAAATGTGTTTAAAAGGAAACCATGAAAATCTCAATCAGCCACAGACTTCCAGTAGATAACAGGAAGGCTGTTTAGTTAAGCTGTTCAGTGTTAAACCATTTGAGTTTCCAACCTCTGTCTATTCTGAAATAACTAGATCTGGAAATGCTAAGAGTTTCTTTTGGAAACGTCTGAGTTATCATCTTTAAAGGCACACTATGCAACATTTTTCAGTTAATTAATGTGTTCCATAACGTT
>NW_015151223.1:112637-115366 GCF_000732505.1 Cyprinodon variegatus
TTTACACGTTTAAGCCAGAATGATTTGAAATTCAAATATGGCTTCCCTATGACTTTAAGCATTTCCATTAAAGCTATGCAATCCTGTTTTTAAGTGATTCAAAATTCTGATTCTGCTCCTTACAAAAATCACTTAATGTCCATTTATGACAGCAAAGCTGGAAGAGCTGTATTCCAGTGCAATCCTTAACTGATTTTGTCAAAGTTATTAGAGAAAAAAACCTAACTGGCTAAAACTTAGAGTTCAAAGCTTTACAAAAACAGGAAAAGATGCTCAAATTTGGTCTCCATCCTTTAACTAAACAGAAGGTATATCTTCTTACTCATTTTTAGCTTATTTCTCATTTTTATGGATCTTTTTTTAAATGGAAAACCTTAATGACACATTTGCAATCATGGTAAGGAAATGCAAACACTCCTTTTTATCTAACCAGGTCAATAAACACGGGTTTAATCTCAGGGTAAAGCTATTTTCTCAGTTTGTAACTGACCTGACAGGCCAGAGGCGGGACGCTGCAGGAAGTCTCCCTCTTCGCTGTGCTGCTCTCTGAGGGCTCTGCTCGCACTCTCAAGGCCACGGCTCAGGTCATAGTCATGGTCCCATTCAAGGGGGATGGAGTCCACACTTGCAGGTGTGTCCCTGCCAGAGCGTTCAGCCCGAAGCTGAGCTGCCAGGGAGGCTGAGCGCCCAGAGGAGGGCAGGGGGGAAAGGAAACCATCCCCCAAACGCTCATTCCATGGTAGGCTGGACAAATCTCCAGGTTCATCCAGCTCCAGCTCACGATCAGAGAATGACACTTCAGTATCGTCATCTGCAAGCTAGAAATGAAGCATTTTGGCAAATTAAAGAAACAAACTTAATGTGCTCGAGAAAACAAATGAGAGCACTAAATTTGTGTTCTTACTGGAAGACGAATGAGCTTTTTATAGTAGCGCTCGACTCGCCCAAAAACTTCCTGACAGTAGCGCTGAAGCTCCTCCAGCTCTTCCTCTATGACAGCAGCATCCAGAGGCTCGCTTTTCTCTATCAGCGCCTCCCCCTGGTGGAAGATGTGCTCAATCTTGGCTGTTGTTAGAGAAATCTCCTGCTGGAACGACTGTGGGATCAAAGATGATTTCTTCCTTAGTTAAAAACACATATAATACAAAAAACTGTTGCTGCAAGCATGCTTAGTGTGAGGGATTGCCTTCCAGTCAATTCCTTGGATAGAAAACTTTGAATCAATTTGACTGGATGATCATGTGTTGTGAATTGGCGCTATAGAAATAAACTGAATTGAATTGAAAACATCTAAACTATCAATAAATGTTTAATGTTTAAAATGCGTTTTTTAGTTTAAAGGGCCCTGACCTGCAACAGTCTATTTAGAAACTAGAAAATATTTCTTTGATTATCGAAAGCGTCACAGTACTTTTAAAAGACGACTTACTCATAGTTTTTGTGTTTTGAATCAACAGTACAGTAAGAAGAAGAGAAATAAGAAATATAAAAGTCTGCGTTTCCGTTAAATAGAATTTAAAATATATTACAAAAAACAGAATAATGTTTCATTCTCAACATTAGAATTATTTAACATAAAAAAAAGTGTCTGTACGCTTGTGTACGCTCTTGTTCTGTTTAATCTTTACCTACTGAATTACATAGCCTTTCTTAGCCTTATTTGACAAATGCAATAACTTTGAACTCTGATGAAAACTGAAGCTCAAAAATCTGTGAATCCATATTAAAAAATGCATCTTATCACATGGAGCTTGATGAGCATTTGCTCTACAACCTCTACAGGCTCCTGAAGTAAAGGACATCATGTCTGATTTCAGCCAAATGTGTGACAGGTTGAGTATAACTCCAATAAATCCTGCTATGGACCAGAGTTGGAGTAACGCGTATAAACTGTGCTTTGGATAACCGCTATCCTGCTTTCACTGGAAAAACGATGTAGAAATTAATAAAAATGTCGTAAATTAAGTGTATTTACCCTTAATTTGAGAAGGTAAATGAGATAGTTTGCTAATGGAATTAGTATTTTTAGTCTTAAAATAAGATAATTAGATAATATGCACTTAAAATTAGACAATGCAGTTGTGTTTTCTTATTTTAAGTGTAAATTGTCCTGTTCCATTGGCAAAATGTCTCTTTTATCTCCTTAATCATAATACACTTATTTTAAGAAAAAAAGACTTATTAAGATTTCGATTTTTCCCAGTGTTCTGAAACTGAAAATCAAATGCAGGGCTTTACCCCGGTACTATTTCTGACTTATCCCCATTTCTAAAAATGGGCCAGGGATGTAGAATGAATTTACGCCTGACATGGAACCCAGACTACTGCCCATTACTAAGGGAAAGACCCGTTTGCCGATTCAATTTGGATGTTTTTTAAGCCAAAACAAGGCTTTGTTTTTGGTCCACTATATAAAGCCTCGAACTCAACCTTATTGCTGACATTCTAAATTGAAAAATCTTCCTGGATGGGAAGGGAAAAGTTTTCAAACTTGGAAACAAAATCCAGTGGATTGATTCTTAACCTTTTTGGAATGCCTGAAATCACAGTTAAAGGCATACTATGCAACATTTTTCAGTTAATTAATGTGTTCCATAACGTTTTGGATGATTAAATGAGTCATTTCAGGTCGAACAAAGGTTTTCTCGGCCGCCCGCGTGCTCGTTGCTAGCACAGTGGCGATCTTTGTGCAGTTATCATGGCGGAACCAGCGAGAAAACAGCGAAAGC
>NW_015151223.1:116631-118268 GCF_000732505.1 Cyprinodon variegatus
CTATGGAGCCTCCAAACCAAAAACACTGGATCAACGAACTGTTGTCGTACTCCACTCCTGAAAAGATTCTCCATTCAACACGGGGGACATTGGCTAAGTACGACCAGATATGGACTCCCTTCCTGGACATTCTTACTAGCCTTGACCTGAGAGACGGATCCGGATTGATCTTTACTGTCTTGTTTAATTCCTCTAATATTTTTTGTTGTATCCTTTACTTCTTAATCTGGCCTTTCAAGAATATGGATAGTGCTAAATGTAATGTTACTAAGTGTGTTGCCACATAGAGAGAATGGGTGGGCTGGTGTATTATTTTTTTTTTTAGGTGGGGGGGAGGGGTTAAGGGAAAAAAAAAAGAAAAAGAAAGAATAATAATATTGTATCCTGGATGTAGATTCTGTATGGACATTCTGAATAAATATATATATACAACAAAAAAAAAAGAAAATTAGCTATAAGTATTGGCAGATCAAAGCTTTATAGAGAATAACACAAAAAGACAGATTCTGTTTTTTTTTTCACAGTTTCTGCTGCAGTTATTTAATAATGCATAATAAAACCATACTAGATAACCCATGAAAAAGCATCCAATACAACATCAAATACTTAGTCCTCAAACACGAGGCTAAATTGGTCTCATATTGTGTCAAACTCACCCTGAGTTGTTTGATCTTGGCCTGAATGTCACACTCTGAGAAGTGTTCAATGTTGGTGAGCTGAAGGTCCATCTCTGTCAGCCACACTAGGATACCATCTCTGGCCGTTTCAAACTCCTCTCTCTGATTTATAAAGTGCTGCATTTTCAAAAAGAAAAGAAAAATAAGTTAGAGCACCTTAAAACTTTCATAATATTCAAATGAGGTTCAACAAAAAGATTTCTTTGATCAAATTAAAAATAATTGGAACTGGGTAAAAGAGACTTTGTGTGAAAGACTGATAAATAGACAACGTAAAATAAATATATTTATAAAATTTATGAGATAAAATAAGATATCGTGCCTTAAGTCTGCGAAGGATGGAGGCCACACGTTTCTGCAGGTTGTCCCATCTCTGATTTGCGTCGTGAGCCATTTCCCTCAGACGACAGGAGGCGTCTGTACGGTTTTCTCTGGCCAGGCGGCGGTATTGCTTGTTGATTACCTCCAGCTGGGTCAGGCTTTCATGAACTTGTCTCTGGAAGGTCTGAACAAAATAAAAATGCCATCAGATTCAATAAATCACCATTCTAATCTTAAATAAGATGTATTTATTACCTAGAAGAGAAGAATCATCAATAACTCAAGTAAAGCTTTGTAAAGTTAGTGAAATGTATGTAAGTGTTTCACTTTGTTAATTAAGATCCTAAAATAGAGGAATGTTTGAATATGACCTTGAATGTTTCGCAGCAGAGACGGACACACTTTGTGTGTTTATTGTGTCATTTATCAAAGACAGCTCTTTGCAAAATGTTCCTTTCACCTTAAATTTTTACATATTGCCATTTTACAACCACTAATTTGAATTAAATTTAAGCAATTTAATGTGAACGAACACAGTGAGCTCATAAATAGAGGACAGAATAATAGAAATTAGGGATGCACGATATAATCGGCCCCCTATCGGTATCGGCCTTAAAACTGAGTATCGGACATCGGCCA
>NW_015151223.1:118730-119972 GCF_000732505.1 Cyprinodon variegatus
TCATTTGGTGAAATTCTATTCAAATCTCTCTACCAGCTTTATATATCTGTTGTCTGGAATCACTCTTTGACTCTACTAATCTTCATCTGGTTCAGTCAAACATGGAGAATAAATTCACCTCTGAGTTTCGGTCTATAGGTATTAGAGTAAAGGAGAGTACAGACACACTTTTTATGTTTAATTTTTAAGTTTGGGGTTTTTTTTCCTCCTCAAAATTTTCACAATTACATTTAACTGTCTCACAAGGTTTAGAGAAATGTACAGGCTAGTTAACTTTATTTCTATTCATATCAAAGCATTATTCCACACACTTATTTTAAGTTACCTCAAATTTCTTCAGTTCCTCTTTGGCTACAGTGTAGAGCACACCCGATGAGTTGGGCAACGCTGCAGTTTTCTCTGAAGTGGCCAGCCACTCATCAAAACGTGCAAAGTCTTCCAGAAATTTCTGCCACAAACGCCAGGTCTCCTCAATCCTAAAAGAAGATATTTCCAGACAAAGCAAAACCATTTTAACAAATTTAAAAAAGGCTTGTTATGCATGCATGTCGTCTATTTCCATTGACGTGATTCTATGTAATATAGAAATTATATGACTGATTACTTTAGTCTCCTCTCCATGGACAAGGCACAGATGCTCCTCCAGCGGCGATCGAGGCTGCGAGTTGCCTGCTGGATTGAGTCACACTCCACATCGGTGGCACAAGCATCGCAGTCATGCAGGAGCACTTCGCATAAATTCAACACTGACGCGACGCCGGTGCTGTGCTTCTCTATATCACGCTGAAGCTCCTGGTAGTAAAAAAAAGACAGGTGAAAAAGGTTGATGACAGAAACTGATAAAATGATATTATGTTTTCATGTTGCATTCTGTATCCCTGCTGTGTAAGGAACTACACAGATAAGAAGGTACTGTAGCAGCCATTCAAAATGGCGCCAGCTGAATGGCAGCCCACTTCCCTGCAGTGAACCCCTCCTTCTCCTGGGCGTGCAAATTATTTTACTTCACACTTTTACTGAATTACAGGGTCTGACCAAGAGATGACGCTTCTCTTTAGATTTTACCGTCCACAAATCATGACAAAGGAATATTTTAGTACAAAGATTGATGTTTAAAAAACGAATTGTAGGGGACCAGCCAAGGACTCATCAAGGAAAGTGGAGACATTTTGAATGGCTACTAATGTATATAATGAATTTAGGGATGCACGATATAATGGGCCCCCTATCGGTATCGGCCTA
>NW_015151223.1:121677-128954 GCF_000732505.1 Cyprinodon variegatus
TTCTCCTCTGCAACTGTTATCTCCTCCTGGTAATCCTAAAATATAATTCAAGAATATAAGGAAATGCAAAAGTAAAACAAAAATAGAATGAACTATTTACCAAATATGTTGATCTCAGGTGAGTCATACACATTACAAAACATCAGCATTTGCAAAAATTGATAAATACAGAAATGCAAAGCTGCAAAGATATCTTACAAAATAGATGAACATCAAAAATATTATATTCTACTTGTCAGTCTTAGTTCCAGAAGTATAAATAAGTAGATAAATGATGCATTTGATAAATGTCTGCCCTTCCATACCTTGCGGAGCTTTTCAATCATCTCCTCAATGCTGATGTCTCCATTCTGCGCCACCTTACTCTCCATGCTGGTGAGCCACTCACAGAGCCCCTTGTACTTCTCAGTGAAAACGGTCCACTCATTCAGCTTCTCACTCACCTGCTGCCTGCGCAGGGAGAGCTGCACAAACACAGCATTACAAAGTTACTCGATACAACTTAGTCCATAATAGCAATAAAAACACGGTATCTTAAAACATGCAAACGAACTTGAGAAGCCCATAAAGGAAGCAGCGTTACAAAAACCGCTGAAACAAGACTGCTACATGCATTTCACAATGTGTGTGTGTGCTTCTGTGCTTCCTGTAAAAGCATTTATCTACGAAGCACAGGAAGCATCTCAACGCTGAGAAATATTGAGGTTTCAGTCATTTTCTGCCTTCGATGATGCTAACTTTGTATGCAGTCAGATACAGAAAAACACCTTGACTTTAGCAACATCTTGTGGTCTGCTGAGGGAATACAGGGACAATATTCATTACTAATTAGAATCAGAAAAAGCTTTATTGCAAAGTAGTGTTTTACACGTATATATATATATCTATATTTATATGTGTATATATATATAGATATATATAGATATAACCAACCGGCAAACTGACTGAACTAACTACCTATGTAAGATTGGTTGAAGTCAGTGCGAGAGCTGATTAATGTTCCTTCCATCTTCCTAAAACCTTTCACTAACTTTCCTTAGCTCAACTCAATAGTTCAAAGTTTTGAACAGATCCATAAAAAAGAATAATAATAAAATTATAATATACAGAACAATACTGAAATAAATAAAATAGAGTAAAATAAATGAGCTAAAACCAATTTCTGTTAAAAAGCCAACATCTTCTTAATTAACGGGTTGGGGTATATTTTTAGTTTCTTTTCTTGTAAAAGTATGTCTAATTTAAGAGATCTTATACATTTATGAACAAATCTGTTAACTTAATCACCTAAAGATACAGCATATACAAGAGATATACGAGATTTTCAGAAGACTGTACCTGATGGCAGATTTCATCCCATTGTCGATGCAGAAGTTCAATACGCTCCTGCAGAGCAGAAAGATCCTCTGCACTGATATAACAGGACAGAGACTCTCTAAGTAGAGTCAAATGGGCCAAATCTCCAGTCCAGCCTTCAAATGTGTTTTCTAAATCCTGTTAATAAAGGAACACATCAGAGCATTTATTTGCATTTAACCCGTTTCCAGTTTCAACATGTAGTTTTTTTTTTAGCTAGACTAAAAACAGCCTTAATGAAACCTTGCAGCGCATCTGTTCAGCTTGGAGATCTTCATGGTGATCAGGAAGGGGTTGAGAAAGCTGTCGTTTGAAGGCTCGGAGTTTTTCAAGCGATCCTCCAATTCCTCTCTCACATCTTTCCCAGTCCTATATATAGATATAAATACACAGAAAAACCAATAACATAAACCGATAAGAAGTAATAACTCAGGACTTATATAATTTATAATGTGAGCAAAAAGTAGATTTGTAAGAGTCTCCAGAGACGATTCTCTTCAGAAGGTACCCTGTTTAATTTACCTTCAGAAGTGAGCTCAGCTGTTTCCTTCGCTCCTCTAGGCATGTGCTGGCTTGTTTCCATCTGTCCTGGATGTCTGTCAGCTCCGTCTGCAAGGTCACCTCTGCTCTGCTGTCTGCCGACAGAAGTAGCTGTCTGCCAGTCTCTATCGTCAGGATGTAGCTGCCCTGCTGACGCTGCAGCACCTTTTCTTTCAGCTTAAGCAAAAAGAGGGATTCTCATGAGGTTACTAAACCCATAAATCCCAAACATCATGCTGAACTATAATTTTTACATATTTGTAGAAAGAAAAAAGTCCAAAGATTGGACAAATGCTGTAACAGAGACTTTAGCACCTCCAGACAGGATAGATAGTGCTGTTTTTTTGCTCCTCTCAATTAGGAGCTCCCTGTGTTGGTCAGAGACAGGGCATCTTGCCTGCTTGCTGTTTAATAGAAAACCATTCCCTTTTTGATGTAGTTAGGTCCACAAAATCTATAAAGATGCTTCAGCTTAAGATCAGCAGCATTAAAGACGGGCTCTGGGACAATTAAAGAAATAATATGGTCATTTACCAAACAGCAGACTGCTAAAGCAGACTGCTGAGATTCCTTAGTGAAAGTGAATGGAAACTAAAAGACAAAACAAATAAAATCTAAAACTAATGAAATTACAAAACCAGAAGTTTAGCTTTCCTGATAATGTCAAGCTATTATGTCATTACAGAATGTTAGTTTATTCTTTAAAAAAGAGAAAGGGGAGATGATTTGATTTGTACGTCTTCTACTGTGTATGGCCTATTTATATACCATCCATCAAGTTAGACAGAGTGTTCCCCTACAGCAAGCCGCCTAATTTAAATAAATGGGCGATTAGCATACATCTCCAGCCCTTGGAACCTGCTGAGGAGGAAATGCAGTGAAGTGAAGTGAAGTGTGCTGAAACAGAGACACATCTAATTATAGAGGCTTTACCACAGGTGTGTGACTGTCTTTCCACTTCTCTTTAGTCGAGCTCATCTAAAACACCCGTTTGCTTAAATTTTTTAGGCCCGGTGCAGACAGCCAGATTATTGAAAGCCTTAATGTAGTAGATTTTCAGCGTTTCATGCCTGTTTACCATGGTTCATCCTGAATCAAATAAGTAAGGACACTTAACCAAACTAAGTGCGCCAAAATAGGGACTGGCTGAATAGTGCTGGCACTGAGGAAGGAATCTGTCTGCCTATCCAGTATTGGACTTTCTGTGCATGACAGAAGCCTATTTTTCAGACTCAGATTGAGCAACAGCCATTCTACTAATCTAATCTTCTGTTATGAGCTGCTGTTTTTCAGCATCATTAGGCGCCACCTTTCTCAGACGCTTCCTGTTTAAACTAAGTATTTGTTATCAAACCTTTCAAAGCCCAACCCCATGTCAGGTTTGAATATTGGGTTCTCTACATGTCCGGCTTGCATTGCAGGTCTATTACATCAAATACCAAATTAAGACATTGAATTCTGATTGAAATGTGACTAAAATATAACTATACACCTTTGTGAATTTAAATGAGGGTTAAAACGTACCAGAACAGCGTCAAGCATAGAGCGAGCTTGTTGTAGAGGAACTGTATTTCCTGCCTGAAGCATCTCTGCAGGATGGGAGACTTCCAAAATCCATTTGCGCAGCTTCTCCACCATTTCTCTGTAGCGCTGCCACTGACGAATGAGGCCATCAATGATCCCCCGCCTCTGCTGAGCACGTCGCACTACGCCTTGCCACTGGTTACTTAGAAGAGTCAGCTTCATGTTGAACTCATCTCTGCAGGAGAATTAATACGATTAAGAAATAATCTCTCACTATAAAATTTAGAAGGTAATACTGGAGCTAACATTGTAAATAAATCAAACCACATCCAAAACATTATTTAAAGCCCTTCACCTGTCATCCACTTGACCTTGTTCTAACATCCTCTGTCCATCACTGATAATAGAATGGAGGATCTGCTGCCGGCTGAACATTTCAGCTTGGAATAACTGAAAGAAAAATGCAATTATTGCCATGAAAACAAAAAAAAAGTCATAGCCTTGTGACCATTCACATGAAACGGACTCAAACCTCATGGGCTTTCTGCTGATCTACTAAACTCTGGTAGTTCCCAGAAATTTCTACAGCAAGGTTCTCTTCTGTCTGCAGCAGGAAGTCCATCCATGTTTCACATTTTTCAAGGAAGGTTTGTTGTTGCAGGAGGATTGACTGTAGCTTGCTGCAAGGAAAGAAAAAATTGCCAGATTATAAATATAAAACAATTAAAGTGATTTTTTTTTTCATTCCCCTTTTATTTAAAATCACAATATTTTCTTTAGTCAAATTTTCTTTAGAGAAAATGATGCAGAATGTAAGCAGAATGCTGCACACATACCTGAATCTCTCCGTTGTTTGTGTCGAAGCTGCCGACCAGCTTCTATTGAGGTTCTGCATTCGCTTGATCTCCAAATCATTCAGAGGGAGTCGATAACCAAGCTCGTTAAGATGCTCCAATTCAGGGGACATGCTGCTAAATTTCAGCATGAGCTTCTGAAAAATGCAAAGAAAACATATGTTGAATCTTCACTATTTGCCCAGAGGCGGTTTTATCCAACAAGAAACAAACTATAAAAACCTTGAGCTCCTCCATACGGTCCTGGATGACGGTCAGCTCAGTGCAGCCGTTGGGATCTTGTGCTCTCAAAGCCTCCTCAGCATCAATTAACCAGGAGCCCAAAGACTCCAGTTGTTTATTAAAGGTTTCAAAGTCTTGAACTCCAGTCTGATACAAGGAAGGCATGCACAAATGTAACATTTATGAGTCTGATTGAAAGACTGTGTGCTTACACAATGAGCAGGAATCTGGCATAGATTTAGTTTTGTACCTGCAAGGTGGTGAGCTGTCTGTTGAGGGCCTTTTCCACCCCAGCAAGCCGCTGGATGAGAGAGAGGTGGTCTGATTGAATAGCAGATGCTGCCGAGGTGTCCACCTGTTGTTTAAGCTGCTCTCCAAGTTCTTGCAGAATCTGAAGGGAGGCCTGCACTGGAACTTGTGATCGCAGCAACTCCTGATGTAAAGAAACCCAAAAATCTTTGGCATGTTAGCTTTCAAAAATTAAAGAAAAACAATCAAAATATCAGGTTTGTGTTTCTGTTATTTTTTTCTTTTGAGTATCCACTTTTGCTTTGCTCCTTGTTTTCTAGTTTTAGTGGGGTAATTCTTAGTTTATTGAGTTCTTTGTTTCTTTTCTCAGTTTCTGTCTTAGTCTTTGTTCTGTTATATTTTCTTTTTAGTGTTCAGTCTTGCTTTACTCCTTGTTTTCTATTGTTAGTGGTTATATTTTTTATTTTGCTGTGTTCTTTGGTTTTAATTAGTAATTTAATTATTATTTTGTTGTTAATTCCAGTCTTCCAGGTTTCTTTTTGTTGCTCTTTGCTGCCCTCTTATGTTCTCCTTTTTCCCTAGCTCTTTCCCTCTCTTGTTCTGTGCACACCTGCTCCCAGTTTCCTCCTTAGCCCTCTCTTTGTCTCAGTCTCCTTTAAAAACCCTCTCTCTTCAGTTCCTTTTTGCTGGGTCCTCGTCAGACACCGTCCAACTTCGTCTCTCTGAGCCTTCCTCCTTGAGTCTTGATCTACTGATGTTTTCTACTTATTTTTCATATTTTGAATTTTGGATTCCTGGTTTCTTGTTTGTTTAGATTTTTTTTTTTTTCGTTATTCTTAATTAAATCTAGCATAAATTCACCTCTGCCTGCCTGCCTCTGCTTTTGGGTCCACAACCCTCAAACAAATCCTGACACAAAAGAATCATCAATTAGAAATGTAGGAGGAGACAAGGAAAATAATGCTACACAAAGATATTTTTACCCTTTGAATATTTTACATTTCACATGTTTTAATATCTTAAAGAGCAACATTAATTATATGGGAATTGAGAATAAGAAAAGGGAAAATGCAGCTTGGGTAATTGGCAGACAAGGTAACCATAAGTCGTGCACGTCAAAAAGTGGCCTTAAAGGCAATTTAAAAAAAAAAAAAAAGGGAAGTTTAAAATCTCTGCAGTTTAAGGGAGATATTTTGTTCTTATTCGACCAAATTGAATCTATTACAGCCTATGGAATATGGAGAACAACATGTCTGCTAGAAACACAAGAATAATGTTGGTGGGAGCAAAACTGCTTAGCAGTGCATCTTTAGACAGACAACAAAGCAAGTCTGAGCTAAAGAGGTGAACAAATTACGGTAAAAATCCACCTGTATCAAGATTCAATGTCTCATACTTCACCCCAGATATGTGAGGATAAATGAAGTATAATCCCACTAAGGAGCAGTCATCAGACGCTTACATTTCATTACCCAAGTCATTAAAGGCTGGTAGCTCTGACTCTGGTCTCTAGAGGAAAGATGTCCTCTGAATATAACCAAGGCACTGTGTCTCACAGCCATTCTACCAGATTAACCTCTTCTGGCTGCATGCAGAGAGGGTCAGGTGGTTAAGAACACTCCTGTATTTGCCTCATAAGCTGTTTCTGAAGGTAACTGCTGCTCAGTCAAGAGACGGGACTTCATTTGAATCAGCTGTACTTAAAACTGCATGTGTCAGTGTGGATGCAGTAACATTTACACTGTAAAAGATGTTTATGCCGCACATGCAGCTGAATGAAACTGTCCTTTAAGCGTGTCTGCCAGCATGTTGTGTCTGATGCACGCAGTTTTTGTAGGCAAAAGTAATGCGTAGGGCTGAAAAAATTAATCTGATCAATTATAATTAACCGAACAATGAAATTATAAACTACTAATTTAGCAATTGATTTCTCCATAACTGGAGATATACTGACTCTAACCTATTCAGAGTATTTCTTATGCCGAAATTGTAAAACAAATATACACACATTTGCATTTAAGAATTAAAAGAAAACCTCCATGAATATAGTCTATCCAGATCTTCATAATTTTAGCTTCACCTGATTATATTCAGCTTAAAATCTTCTATGCAAACTGTTAAAGCTAAATCCACGCTTCCAAAAAGTGCCTGTGTAGCTGCAGTGTTTAAAATTTGGAGAATACAGCAGAGGAGGATGTGTCTTCTCCTTCTGAGCATGTAGGAGGAGGAATGCAGGGGGGGGGTGTGAATTTTGTCTGCAGTGGGCTTTGGTCAGGCTACATACATTTTAGAATAACTTTTAGATTAACATAAATCATGTGCAATTATACAAAAAGATTCTGCCACTTGTGTTACCTCTACACCAGTACCGAAGATTTGCATTTATAACTTCAGAGTTGTTCCTGATTTATTTTTTTTCATTCCTTTGTCTGCAGTTGTTACATGATACGTACAAAAATTAAACCAATTTGTATTTATAATTTGCAACACTGCAAGCAGTAAAATTGAAGATTAAAAAGATTAAAAAGATTA
>NW_015151223.1:130622-133372 GCF_000732505.1 Cyprinodon variegatus
CCCTGCTGACTGGACTTTTCCTTTAAAGTAAAACCCATCATTGTGCACCAACTCACGCTGCATTCTCGGATCCAGTTGGAAACTTCCTCATCAGCGATGTCCTTTCTGCAGGTGCTCTTCAGGAGCTGGTCAGCGTTTTCCTCCTGAAGCTGAATGCTGCTGCAGCTTTGCTCATGAAGTTCTTTGTAGCGCTGCCACAGCTGAAGCAGAGCTTTACTGCTTTTAAGACGCTCTGCTATCTCCTCCAGTAGGCCAGTCCATCTAATTGTGTAAATCATTAGCATGTTTTTAGGTATGATCAAATAAAAAAGCTTGGTTTTTACAGGCTAGCAAGGAAAAGAACAAAAATATATCTTTAAATCACCTTGCATTGACATCCTTGAGGGCATTATTGAGGGTATCTGACACTGAAGGATGACACTCCCTCAGCAGTTGATGTGTCACAGCACCAAACTTTCTCAGGCTGCTTTCCTGTTTCTCCAGTTCTTCTTGGAGATCCTTAACAGGAGAAACATGCATATAGAGGTTAGTTTATGAGAAGACAAAAAAAGAAGATTCTTAGAAAATTACTAAGTTCTAGAAAGTGAATAAAAAAACTGCAAAGAACACAACTGGTTAAAAGAATATATCAATATTCTTATACTTAATATGCTCAATAAACAAGAAACTTTATCTTTAAGTACCTGCAAACTTTGCACCTGCAGCTGAACAGCCTCCAGGGAGCCAGTGAGGAGGCGGAAACGTGATACAGAATATCTTCCTTCCATCAGATAGCCGTTGATCTCCTCTGAAGCCCGTTTATACAAGCTCCACTGATCCAAAACTGAAGTCAGGCTGATCTTTAACTGTCCTATCTGTTAACCATAAAATGAGGAAACACAAACCAGTAAAGATCAGACCTGAACAGACATCAGTGACTAACAGGATATACAGGCAACAGGAATAAAACACGACAATCTGATGGATTAAAATAATCTAATCACCAAGTGGTCCAGATTGGCCCAGGTGTGATTGACACTTTGGAGGGTCTCCATGACGATAGCACAGGCCTCATCTGTCTTGTTCTGGACGAGAGCACAACCCTGCTCCTCTACCCTTTCCAGTTCTTTCTCTTTATTTTTCAGCAGCTCTTCCATTTCCTAAATCCGTATCAAAACAAAGTTTTCTTCAGTAAACACATAAACATGATTTTAACATGGAAATGCTGTGTTCTTGGGTAACATGTCAGACCTACCTGACAGTCTTTGAGAGCATTCTGCACAGAAATCAGATCTTCTATTCTGTGTTTCCTCTTTAATCGCTCTTCTTGAGCTGTCATCCAGGACTTGAGGATCTGAACGCTGCTCTCATAGTCCAGCCACATCTTTAGAAGGCTCTCGAGGAGCTGGATCTTAAATATAATATTTAAAATAAATCATTAAGACTCTATAGCACAGCGGGAACGAACATAGCAGAGATTTGCTCTGATATCTCAGTTATTATGACCTTACCCTCTCACTGATGCAGCCTTGCAGGATCTGCCAGCGTCGATTCATGGCTCCCAGACGCTCAGCGAAGTCGGTTTTGTCGCTTCGCTTACTCTCAACATCCTGACCACCAACCTGAAGAACCGACTGGTTGACAAAGTCCACAGTCAGCTGCTTACAGCTTAAATCGACTCTGAATCCCTAAAATGGAGAAAACAGGCAAGTCAACCAAAGAATTGGACCACAGATTATAAATTTGTGCAAATATGAAAATAAACAATACCTTATATTTTTGCAAATAGTCTTGAATGACATTTGATCCGATGGCACTCTTAAGGTTTTCTTCGTCTTCCTCAATCACACTCTCCATCAGTGATATCCAGTTAATTAGCTCAGAAATGGCATGACGTGAGGCCAGCTTCTCCATTTGGACCTAGAAAGAGGGCAAAAATAGTACATGCCTTGACATGAAGGAAGAAAAAACGTGTGACTCATACTTTGAGTCAAACATATCTTGAAATATGTGTTTCTGAGTGAAGCTGTAAATAAAGGTAACTATTTTCCCCGATGGAGCTAAACCTTTTAAGTGTTGGCTACATGTGACGTCACCTGATGCAGTTTCTCCTGAACCACTGGGATGCGTGTGAGAAGCTCCGCCCACTGACTGTCAATGCGAGCCAAGTCAGAGCGCAGCGCCACTGTGTCCACTTTCTTTAGCCGCAGCAGCTGGTTTCCCTCTGACACTACTGAACTCTTGAGACTTGACTTCCCTTCGACCTCTTTTGAAAACTCCTGGAAAGAAAAGTTTATGACCTGAATGTTTTTCAGGGAATAAGCAAAGGAAGCCTTAATCTGACCTTTTAAATGATAGGCAGCAAGGTTACAGATGAGACCTACTGTAGGTCCTCCCAGCTCAGCCAATAATAAGCCACCAGTCAAACTGCATGGCTGGCTAGTTAAATGATTACAGAGGCTTCAACATTATTTTGTTAAATAATTTAGAATTTTCACGAGCATCTAAGTCAAGTTCCAACCTTTGGATTCATATTGGTTGTGAAATCTGTTGATATTTTCTCTACTTGACCTGCTCTGCCCACCTCCTCAGATATGTAGCCAAAAAGCTGTTACTGACTCAAATATAAAGCAAATCTCTATAGGCCTGATCCTCCGGTTTGGTGTCTTAAAACAGGTGCAAACTAGACACTGACATTTTTTTTAGGGAATCCTACGGGTCACGGGATTCCTGTGGGATGAGAGTCAGTATTAGTAACGATCACGTGATCG
>NW_015151223.1:136100-139327 GCF_000732505.1 Cyprinodon variegatus
GCTGGAGGTTTCTTCCTGTTAAAAGGGAGTTTTTTTTCCTCTCCACTGTCTCTACAAGCATGCTTAGTGTGGGGGATTGTATTTGAGTCAATGAGTCGATGCAATCAACTGGTTTTCCTTAGATAGAAAACTTTTTATCAATTTGATTGTATGATCTGGTTGAACTGTAAAGTGCCTTGAGATGACGTGTTGTGAATTTGGCGCTATATAAATAAACTGAATTGAATTGAATTGAGGGTGTTTTTGATATTTCTAATGTAAATATATAGATATAGTTGCGCAATTTATGAAAAAGTGAATTTATTTGGCCTTACAAGAAAGGCAGCTAGATGGTCCCTGACAGTTTCCAGCTCCTGTGGGACTAAGACGGCCTGCATGCTCCAAAACTCCAGACGTTCCAGGGCAGACTGGAGCCACTCACTGATCTCCACACACTCCTTTTGATACCTACAGAAAACAACATTCAGATAAAAATGAAATACCCTACGTTAATGACGATATCCAAGTCTGGTGAGTTCGTTAAAAACTGTTCAAAGTGTTTCTGACCTGGTCCAGTGTTTCAGGATTGCCTCCAGGCGCTGCAGTTCCTTGTTGATCTTGGTTGTATTGTTAAGCCAGTGTTCCCCTAACAGCGCCAGCTGATTCTCCAGTGTTGGACAGCTAACTGACTGTAACAGATGTCTACCATCATCCAGCACCTGGTGGAGCTTGTGTTGGTGCTCTGTCAGTCTTCCCTTTAGACCCTATAACAAGTGGAACCACGGAAACAAAAACATTTTTCTTTTATTGATGGGTGGAAACTGGAAAGGATATGAGCAAAATCAAATCAACCCCGAATGTGCTTAAATCGTTAATCTGCAAAATTAAGTTCTAGTAAACGACTGAATAGATGAACAGTGTTTTTTATTTTAAAAGGCAACTGGCAATTTAAATTAATTATATTAAAGTAACCAGGTCAACTAACACATTAAATAGGAGCATGTTGTTCCCTTAAAATGAAACTGATATGCTGCACCTGATACAAGGAGATTCTGTCCATTAATCTGTCTTCAGTTTCTTCCACCAGACCAGCAGAAGGGATGCTGCCTTCAACTGCTTCTAGCTGCCGGTTCAGATTCTGGTAGTCCTGCACTAAACGGCACCAAGTCTGTTAGAAAAAGGAGAGACAGGAAAGGTAACCATTAACAAATACAATCTGAGTGGCAGAATATAAAATATGATTGCTTATGTTTTGATATTTGTTTTCATAAAGGTAAAAAAAATAGCATTTTTCTCACCTCCAGGATACTTTCCAGCTCAACACCTTTACTGTGTGCTTCTTTAAGGACCCGCCGGGTCTCAGCAAGCGTTTCCTCCAAGGTTTGGTTTTCTTTGGGAAGCATGAGGCAACTGATCTTTCTAAAGTAGGTCTCTGTTAGAATCATGTGGGACTCTAGACCCTGGAAAAACTCCTAAAAACAGGATAACAAACAATTCAATGAGCTGATTTTTTTTTCTAATTCACCAAGGCTTCCTCTCTAACAATGACTGTAGGTATTATTCACTCCACTGGAACATTTTGTCATTTTAGAACATAACCTTAAATATATTTAATCCAGTTTTACATGAGACAAAAACATAGCTTATGACAACATGAAGATTGTAGTGAGTACTTTATAACCGCTATGTGCATAATATAGTTACTTTTATTATTGAATTATTCACTACATTTTGTAATTAAATTGTATTCAATTCATGTATAATCCCTAAATACTAAATACTACAGCCAAACATGGATCTATAAGATGCTGCAGAATAAAACTAAATTACATTGAAATAAACGCCTACAGAAATACCAAACATCATGAACCCTTTTCCTTCTACTTCACAACTATGAAATATTTAGTTTTTCATGTAAGTTTCCCCAAATATGCATCAAATTTTGTGATATTAACATGTTAAGGTGGGAAAAAGCAGGGTTTATAAATACTAATCACTGTAAAACTGAAACTACCTTATGCTTGTCAAGATGACTTTGCACCTCCTCCACAGAGCTAACGACAATTCTCTGATCAGCCGCCATTTTGTCCTTTGCTGTGTCAACCAGGTCAGTCAAGTCCTGCAGAGCACGCTCATACTGCTCCTTCAGAGCGATGTTTTGGTTCAGCCCGCCGCGTCTCGAACCCACCGTCATCAATAGCTCCTCATATGAATCCTACATGCAGAAAAAAAAAATGCTGTTTTGTTGATTCTTTGTTTGCCATTAAAATAATAGTAATTCAATACAGAACAAAAAGGGAAAAACTGATTTGAAGCAGCTCAGAATATACTTGAATATAATCGGCATCATCATTTACCTGCAGTTTAAGCAATTTGTTTGCTGAAATCTGATCTGCCTGCAGTGCTGCTCCTCTGGTTTTCAGCTCTGTGATTCTCTGCTCAAAATCTTTCAAGGTTTCCTCGGCACTTGCAATGACCTGGAAGATGGGAATGGCCTATTTTTCTCTTTTTCTTGGAGTATTTTTGCCTTTCATAATGAGAGCATGGTACTTTAAATTCATTACCTCCATTTGCTTCGAAGCTGGTCTATCCATTGCTCCGGCTAGGGCTTGGAGGATCTGGCATTTGGTCTCAATTAAAGCAGTTTGGAGAAGCTGCAGCTCAGTCTGTTTAAAGATGAAATATGACTTATGATTGACTGCTACCATGTGCAATAACAGGGCTACTAATCAAAGAAGCATAAAAAACATAAATATATCAAAGCTAAACCTGGTAGGCAGTGAGCTCATGTGCTCGGGTCCTCATGTGGTCAAGTCGTTGAGCCAGAGCATCACCAATAGTTCCTAATCTCTCTTTAAGGCAGTTCAGATTGTCTTCCAGCAGCACCTGGTCTTCACGTTTTAACCTGGAAGATCCGGCTAGCAGAGCCTGGCTGAGCTTAACCTCTTCCGTCAGATGTCTCACTTCATTTTCAAGGTTCTGCAAAAAAAAAAAAAAAAATTTCCTTTAGAAAAAGTACAATCTGCTTTAGAGTTTAATAAAGACGTACAGTGCAAACAAAACCTCAGATCTGACCTCTCACGAATGTTAAAATTCTTTACGAAAATGTCTAAATATAGAATAATGTGCTGAACTCTGGAATTAAAAGTTGTCTTCTGTTCAAAAGAGAAAATAATCATTGAATGGAGGAGGCAAGGATATCTTGTCTCGCGGCAAGACGTAAAAATACGACGAAATACCACCAAAAA